>NW_017308780.1:56526-67700 GCF_000935625.1 Nanorana parkeri | reverse complement strand
GGTCGACCGAACATGCTCAGCATGTTCGGCCGACCCGAAGTGTAGAAGGAGGTCGACTCAGCCGATCCAACATCTGGATCGGCTGAGTCGAACCTCCGACAGGCTACTCACTGTTGTTTTCGGCCTATTGCTATAGATGCCGAACAGCAGTGAGTGAATAGCCAAATGCCGCTGAATGCCTCAGAGGGACCGAGCAGAACAGAAAAATTGTTTAAAAAGTTAAAAAAAGTAAATAGAAAACGATTGTGCGGAGCTAGCAGTGACAGCTAGCTCCGCTCAATAGTTTTCTATTGTCCGGCGGCTCTGCTGCCGTCAAAAAAAAAAGAAAAAAAATCTCCCTGGCGCTCAGGGAGCCTTCCGCTCCCGGCCGCCCAGGAGAGAAACACTGATTTTTCTTTTTTTTTCTTTATGCTGACACGGAGTCGTGTCAGAATAGAAAAAAACAAAAATGTTTTTGCCTATTGGAATACATTGCTAGATTCCTATTGGCTATTTCAATTTGCAATAGCCAATAGTAAACTAGCATTGTACCCGCCCTCTGCTGATGGACAGCTTCGGCCAGCTTCGGCTTTCAGCGCGGCTCAGCCGAGCCGAGCCGATGCATATGCGTTCGGCTCGACTGAGCCGCTCGGCCAGGTTCGGGAGCTGTACGGGCTATAGTGAATAGCCCGTACAGCACCCCTTCGGTTCTACTGAACCGAAGGGGTCCTGGGGTCGAAGCTAGCCGAAGGATCGTCCGAAGCTATGGCTAGATCCTTCGGCAGCTTAGTGAATAGACCCATAGTCATTCCTCATATATGCATTATATTTGTATTTGTTACAGTAAAGTCTCCAACACAAATCCAGAATATTCTGGATGTGTTTTATGTTGCTACACTGCAGTTACATTTTATATTATATACAACATATAATTTACTGTGCGTGGGCTGCCATAAAGAAAACTGTGTTAAGGTGCAGGACTTGTGAGGATGGAAAGTAATAGGAAATCTCTCTAACTAGGACACATTTTAAAAAGCGGGGAAAGGTTACAGCTTTTGACAATGATTTTATTGCTGTCTTACTGATGATTACCACTCTGGGACTCCCCACCTTACCACTCTAGCACTGGTGTCATAATGACAAGAAATCAAAAAAGATCTTCCCATTGAGGAAATAGAAAACATTTCGATTCTCCCCCACGTTACGCAAAATTAAAGAAAGAGAAAGTTGGCTGAAGTCTCTAATGTTTCCTAACATTTTACTATTTTACCACTAGATGTCACTAAGAACTTACTATATTTTCAATAAGTCAAACAGATATAATGAATTTGGTGGATTTATCACAATCTATAGTACACATTGAGAAATAATTCTATGGTTTGCATTTACATAATGCTTGTTATATGAAATTGCAGTAGTATTTACCATTATCAATAGTATGCTGTATTTATAAAAATACATTGAGAGAGACAACTTCAAGGCATACACACGATAGTGGACTTTGTAGGCACCCACTAAGACTAATTAGATCAGTTTACATCATATTTTATTAAATACATACGTACAAAATCTAGTAAAATCATAAAAATGGACAAAAGTAAATCAATAAAAATAGCTTCTATACATCATATTTCCTCATTATATTCTCCCAAACATTAGCAACCTTTATCCCAACATGGTCGACTATAGACTAGAACTGCATCTGTCAGTTAAAGCAGATCTCCAGCTTTAAAAAATAAATAAATCTGTTTTAAGACTCATTCTCACTATAATGCTGCTATGAGAAACCTGTTCATTTTAGACTGCCAGCACACCATAATCAGGGACATATTATCATTAAAGCGGAACTCCAATATTTTGAAAAGTTAGCCCCTGCAGTGGGGCTACCCCCTGCATTGCAAGGGTTAATTGCTCATTTGGTCTAGGGAGTAAAAAATAAAGAAGATATACCACTAGGCTACTAGACAGGTACCTGCAGCCTCTTCTCCTCTGGGCTCCAGCAGTCTAAGGATACTAGATGTGAAGACAGACAGACTTACTGGAGGGGGAGAGAGCTGAGTGGTAATTTCTGCAGGACCAAGAATTGGGTGAGTATATCTTTATTTTTCACCCAAAGCGCAGCCCAGGTGACACCCAAACACAATCCTGTTGAGACCCAAACACAATCCTGGTGACACCCAAACACAGCCCTGGTGAGACCCAAATGCAGCCCTGGTGAGACCCAAATGCAGCCCTGGTGAGACCCAAATGCAGCCCTGGTAAAACCGCACAAGGCCCAGGTGAGTTGGTTGCCATTCTCCATTGCTGTATAATCGTGGATTGATGGGATCTATAGTCTTCTATTGCTGGTTGCCATTCTCCATTGCTGTATAATCAATGATGGAGTTACCGTTCTTATAATTATAAAGAAATTGCGCTAAAGTCATTAGTCTGTATTGTTTTAGAAAAAGTATCAGTAATTGGTACCGGCCAGTACCTGAGGAGGGAAAGTACTTGTACTTGGTCTTGAAAAAATGGTATCAGGACATCCCTAGATTAAACAGTGCTGCAGGTTTGTTTATAAAGAAGTGACAGTGCTCCTGCAGAGGACCAGTTCCCTTCTGCTTAATTCCCACACAAAAAAAACCTCCTCATCAGCCTTTCTGCACCACCAAGACTCCTACCCAACCTCCATAACCGGCAGGTTAGAAAACTTCTGTCAATTGTACGATTTTCGCAAGGTTGGTGGCGTTTCCGTACGTAAAAATTTGTATGATTTACACTGCGCATGCAGGGCCGATGCAAGGATTTTTGCCAACTCAGGCGAAGGTGCATTTTGCCGCCCCCCCGGCGCGCACACACACACGCGCGCGCACACACATTATACACTAATGCAGAATACCAGCATTTACAGAGGACTACAAGTCCCAGCAATAATACATTATACGGGCTGCTTAATATATTATTGCTGGGATTTGGTGTTCATCTATAGCTGTGTTCTGCAGTGTGCCGCTTTTTTTAAAAAAAACAGCAAACTTTAAAACAGGTCCCCCTTACCTGTTTCTGAAGCCTTGTAAGTCGCGGCGGCTCTGCGGGCGTGTGTCCGACCTGTGTGGTGAGCGCGGCGTATGCAGCGTAACTCGTGTATGGAGCTGCGAACAGGCGGGCGTGAGAGGCGAGCAGGAAATTTAAATTTTTGCAGACAAAACGACCATGAAAAACATTGACAACGTTTTCCATTGTCGATTTTAATCGACTAATTGTTGCAGCTCTATATTATTGCTGGGATTTGTAGTCCTCTGTAGCTGGTGGTATTCTCCATTGCGCTGTATAATGATTATACTGCGCAATGCAGACCACTGACCAGTTATAGAGGAACTACAAATCCCAGCAATAATACATTATACAGCGCAATGGAGAATACCAGCAGCTATAGAGGAACAACAAATCCCAGCAATAATATAACCAGCCTGTGTAATGTATTATTGCTGGGATTTGTTGTTCCTCTATAGCTGCTGGTGTTCAGCATTGTGCCGCTGTATTATACAATGCACAATACAATACAATACACAATACACTATACAATGCACAATACAGTATTGTATTGTGCATTGTATAGTGTATTGTGTATTGTATTGTATATTGTATTGTGTATTGTCAATACACAATACAATATACAATGCACAATACAATACAAAATAATACAATACAATGCAGCATACCACGTGCACTTTGTTACATTACATACCGCTCTATATCACTGTCACCACCGCTCCCACTTCAGCCAGCTCCCGATCCCGATTCCCGATACGAGTCCTCCGATGTGTCTGGTCTGGGGTGGGTCACCATGAGAGGGTTCCAATTTCCAAATCTGTGCACCGGGCGGCTCCCGAGTCCCTCAACAGGTTGCCGTCACTGTCGCCTCCAGGATGACGCCGCGGCCGCACTGCCTGCTGGTGTGTCCGGTCCGTCCGTTGCTCCAACTTCTGCAGCCCTCGCTCCTTCACATGCGGCTGCGCGGTCAGGGGAACCAGGGGCGGGGCCACTTACGTCACTCACTGACATAGGACTTAGCCAAGAGGCTTTACCTGGGAAAATGAACGTACCCTTTAATGCACATTATGTTTGTGTTAGAGAATTCTGGCTACCACCATGGAATGGCAGCTGCAGTCTCAAAGCACATGCAGAATGTCCTACGCATGCGTTTATTTGCATGCAGATTGGGTGGGTAGCAGGGTTTCATTTTTTTTTATTTTTTACTTTTTCATTTTTTAAAATCTTTATATATTTTTTTATTTAACAAAAATCTTTATATATTTTTTTATTTAACTTTATTTACATTTTAAAAATCTTTTTTCATTTTTTTTAACTTTTTTTCATTGATTTTCTATTCTGCTCAGTACCACAGAGGTACCAAGCAGAGTACCAAGCAGCATTCAACTAGTTACTCACTGCCGTTCGGCCCCTATGAGAATAGGGGTGAACGGCAGCGAGTGAGCTGCCGGAGCTTCGGCTCAGTCGATCCAGATGTTGGATCACCTGAGTCGAAGTCGTTCTGCACTTCAGCTCAGCCGAACATGCAGAGCATGTTTGGCTGACCGAAGTACAGCCGAAGGCAGCCGATGTACAGCTGAAATCAGTGGTACAAGCCAGAAGTGAATAGCCGAACATAGTTCGGCTCACTTCACTTCAGCTGGGTTATCCACTCAACTTAACCCCCAAATTTCAATATATTGTCTTTAAAATATAATTGGTTCTGTGCCCTGATAATATCTGGTAGAGCAGACATCTTGATTTCCATGGGGCTACTAATGTCATATCTTGTCCTATTAATAACAATTGTAGGCACTTGCAAAGTCTTGCATGACAATGTATATCCATTATTTGTTAGTAAAATAACATTGAAGAAGAATTCTGAATGACAATACAACTGTCTCCTGAGGATCCTTAAGCCAAAACTCATGCTTGTGATACAGTTTATTAGAGCAACACCCACAATCAGAGACACATTATCATTAAAGCTGAACTCCAATATTTTGAAAAGTTAGTCCTTGCAGTGGGGCTACCCCTGCATTGCAAGGGTTAACTGCTCATTTTGTCTAGGGAGTGAAAATGAAGTAAAGGTGAATATAACCGGGCCTGGGTGTGAGCCTTTTGCAAACATTTTGTCACCTTGAATTGCAGTCTCTTCAAGAAACAAACTCCTATGATACAGACTGATACAACCATGCACTACTATTAACACAGAGATAAGGGAAGCAGTACCATGACTCAGCTAGAAACACACTGACTCACCTATAAAAGGGCAAGTTTGACTCAGATTTTTTTATTTTGTTTTCTTTTTTTTACTGCACAGCACCTATATGTGGCCTCTTTTCAGGTTAATGGCTAATTTTACAATGTTTGATTATAAGGTGTGTTTTGGCTCTTGACCGGTTAGGTTATGACTGTTTACATCACGGAAGGGTGATAGCACAAACATTCCACTGCATACATTGAGCATTATGATCAAAGGCCAGTATAGGGACCATGGCACTAACAACCAATTAGCATCCTTAGACTGAAAGTGAATGGCTTATTGGTTGCTAGGTGCAGCACAAACACACGGGTATTAAGCAAAGTCAACAAGCATTCTAAAATCTGATTAGTTGCTATACACAACAGTTGACACGTCCTTTCCTCAAGTTTCCAAAAGTCCCCTGAAGCACTTTTGGAATTCACTTTAACTTCATCCAGCAGAGATCCCGAAAAGGTCACATGAGATCTGAAATTCTGCATATTTGACAGATTTTGTTTGTTCACTGTAGATATGCTATTTGAAGGCATGAACTCATTGATATAAAACATTGTTGATAAGTGAGGATCTCTTTGTGCAGATCTCTACACTCTCATGTTTTGCTTCAATGTCCAATGGGAATGTGCTGGAGGAGAGAATAGGTGCAGAAGCTCCAATACAACCTGAAAGTGGTGGAGGTTTTGCCTGGGAGTCGGCAATAGCTGCTGGGTTTTGTAGACTGCTGCAAGATACATACAGGTACCACCATTAGGTGCCAGTACCATTAGGTGCCAGTACATGTTTTGCTTCAATGTCCAATGGGAATGTGCTGGAGGAGAGAATAGGTGCAGAAGCTCCAATACAACCTGAAAGTGGTGGAGGTTTTGCCTGGGAGTCGGCAATAGCTGCTGGGTTTTGTAGACTGCTGCAAGATACATACAGGTACCACCATTAGGTGCCAGTACATTTTACCTGGCAGCAGTTGTTCTTTCTCAGCAACAGAGTTGCCTTAAGGAACAGTGAGCTTACAATGAAAGGGAACCTGTTAGGATTGATGTTATGTGTCAAAGCTGAGGCTTCCATCCAGCACTGTAGACTGGCATGACCCAATTCCCTGTGCCTGTACTAGTTCCAGAGTAAGGTTCGGCTGATCCTTCGGCTCTCTTTCCACTGCATACATTGAGCCTTATGATCAAAGGCTAGTATAGGAACCATGGCACTGACAACCAATCAGCATTCTTAGACTGAAAGTGAATGGCTTATTGGTTGCTAGGTGCAGCACAAACACACGGGTATTAAGCAAAGTCAACAAGCATTCTAAAATCTGATTAGTTGCTATACACAACAGTTGACACGTCCTTTCCTCAAGTTTCCAAAAGTCCCCTGAAGCACTTTTGGAACTCACTTCAACTTTATCCAGCAGAAATCCCGAAAAGGTCACATGAGATCTGAAAATCTGCATATTTGACAGATTTTGTTTGTACACAGTAGATATGCTATTTAAAGGCATGAACTCATTGATATAAAACATTGTTGATAAGTGGGGATCTCTTTGTGCGGATCTCACTGAAATCAGCCGTAAAAGCCAGACGTGAATAGCCTTCGGCAGCTTTGTGAATAACCCCCCAAATTTTAATATATTAACATTTCTATTGCCCTAATGTCTTTAAAATATAATTGGTTCTGTGCCCTGATAAAATCTGGTAGAGTAGACATCTTGATTTCCATGGGGCTACTAATGTCATAAAAAAGTGTTGATCAGTCTTGTCCTATTAATAACAATTGTAGGCACTTGCAAAGTCTTGCATGACAATGTATATCCATTATTTGTTAGTAAAATAACATTGAAGAAGAATTCTGAATGACAATACAACTGTCTCCTGAGGATCCTTAAGCCAAAACTTATGTTTTTGATACAGTTTATTAGAGCGACACCAGTTAATGCACATTATGCATAATAGCATGTTATGGAGCCATTCATTTTAAATGGCACCTCAATGCAGCTTTAATGTAAAAGCGTTGAAACACACCTCAACGCACGGCAAAGTACTTCTGTGCATTGAGGTGTGCTGTATTGGGAAAAATGTTATATGTATGTTTTCTTGTGCATTGGCAAAATAAATAGTACTCACTGTTTCTTTACTGTTTCTCTTTAGAAAGAAAACGGCACATGATGAGCTGCTATCCTTCTCGGAACAGGTGATTAGTGGACACATTTTCTTGCTTTACCACAAAAACGGAATCATAATTATAATAAATATTACATACATTTGTAAATATGACTAAACAGTTAAAACCAAACGTAACTAAACTGATTTTATATCAATTATATTGTAGAACATATATGATAAGGTGCCAAACTCTAGATACATACCAGCAGATGGAACCTTGATAATGCAGTGTTAGTGCAGGAAACCTTTGAACATAAAAACAATAAGAAGGTTGGGCAAAGAATGAGGCTGTGAGATTGTTGCAATTTACTTTTATATTAATAATATGTTTGTCACCAAGAACTAATTCACTCCATGCACTGAGCTAACACTGGCAAGAGGTGAAGAGTTATGTTGAAATATTGCCATTATAAGCAAAGAAACAGGAGGGGCACACACCTACATAGGAAGACGTTGTAACAACAAACAACAGAAACAAACTTTTGCTTAATTTTTTAAATGTTGTGAAACATTCTCCAGGATAAATAGTAGGTATGACAATTACATAGACACTCACTCTATATACAACTATTAAATGTTTCATAATACTTCATACGTGTCCTGTTACATGGACAGTGATCATACAGCTGAAGTCTATTTAAAACAAAAGTTCAAAAATAGCAGATTTAATAATTATTTCAAGAATCATAGACATTGTGTACATAACAAAACATTTCAATTCATTTGTCTTTCACATTTTTTACCTCTTTAAATTTTATTTTTTCACTGATAGATTTTCTAACTGTATACTCTTCTGTCTATAAGCAAAGTTTGTTGCCAAGTAGAATTCTATTTGCGTATAATTAATTTTCACCAATGTTTCTTTTTGTAGTTTAAATGGCATGTGCACCATATATAGCAAAAAGTCCCGCACACAGCTCCGAGTTCCAATGCTTTATTGATGAATAGAAAAAACAACAAAGATGAATAAGTCTGCATTTCAGCCCTAAACAGCCTTAATCATAGCTGACTTGCAGTAACAAAACTACACAGAAATACCCTATGCCTCCCAAAATGGGGAGAAGCACTCCAGGATATGCCTGCGTAAAAAGTAAAAACTACAAAGATGATAGTAACATAATAACATAAAATTCAAATATTACAAACAACATACAAATAAATAAAATATATTTTAGGACACAGAGAGAAAAACTGCAAACTTTTAACTACAGAATACTAAGAACCCCAATCTAGGATACAAATAATTATCCATTTATTTAAGGTATAGAACCACATCCCAACAGGCAGGTTATTGAGACTGAGTAGGGTCCCAGAACCCAATCTGTGTATCTTGAACACGTAACGCTCTAAAAGCTTTTCATACAAATCACATCTTCTGGCAAGTATAAACATCCCTAATACTTAAAAAATAAAAAAGGATGACATATCACTTTTATGTGCCTTTAGGAAGTGCCTGGATACACTAGACCGGCATTTCTCAACCTTTTTTCAGGCACAGCACGCTGTATGCAAAATCTCGAGGCACCGGGGTCTAAAATGTAAGAACCGCAATGTAAAAATCCATACCAGACACTTTTCCAAGGTAGGAGCCTGGTATGGATTTTAAGGAGGGTCCAACAACGAAAAAACACAAAAAGAGTGGGGTTTCCCCCTTCACATAGGAGTCTCCCTTCACAACAGAATCCCCACTTTAACATTAGCATCCCCCTTTATATTAGGAGCCCCCTTCACAGTATGAGCCCCCTCCTTTGACATCAGAGTATACTCCTCTCACACTAGGAGCCCCTCTTCACATCAGAGGTATGACGCTGTGTGAAAATTTTGGGGCACTCCTGTGGAAGCTAGAAGGCACCCCACAGTTGGGAAGGGCTGCAGTAGATTGTCGAATAACTTTAATGTATTGACCACTATATGCTGACAGCACAGAGCCACACTGCAGTCGGTACGGATCCCCACAATATTTTGGCAGGATCCACCCCGCTGGCTGATTGACAGCTGGCTCTTGCTCTCTAGAGGCAGAGCCAGCTGTGCCAGCGCCCTCCCCCATCCACAGGTCCACTCAGCGCTGGAGGAACAGAGAGAGGGGAGGGGGGAATCCCAGTGGGGAGCGGTGACTGACTGTCACCACTCTCTGCAGGAAGAAGATTGGGAAATAAACAATCAGCGGTATGTGGTCGCTCGTTTCCCGATCTACAGAGCCGAAGTGTGACGTCAGTGTCACATGTCAGCTCTAATTATGGAGAAGAGTGTATTTAACTCGCCCCATAATTCTCCTTTAATACAAAATTTTTTGCAATAAAAAAAATTATAGTTTTTTACGGTGAAAAAAAAGCTTCTCATCAGCTTGATTATAATAATACTGCTGTTTAGGGGGCTTTCAATAAAACAAATAATAATAAAATAGGACTTTCAATGTGTTTTTAGTTTTAATTCACGTGTAGCGCACCCCTTATGAACAACCATACAGTAATAAAGCAACGGGTCTCCTGTGTTTCCTCTGTGATGCTCCAAATAAATACACAGCACACCAGTACACCTTAATTCTAAGGTCGGTTGCTATGGTTTACCGCAACTCAGTAATCTTCTTGTCTTGTCTAGGGATATTTCACTCACTTTGCCCATTAGCACTCACCGCCCTCTATGGTAACGGGTAAAGGCGATGTGCAGACTGTAGATAAGATGCTGAGAACTTTTATTGATGAACTTAAGGGAGAGAGGTTGAGGGTTATTATCCAGATAAATGTAGACTCCTTTAAGTGGCAGGGTGTGGTAGCTGTCTCCATTCACAGCATGAAGAACACCTGGTACAGCAGTACTTGAGGTAAAAGTCACCAGTCATATTCATACTTGTCATCAGTAGTAACCACTGGGCCTCCAGACTCAGACCTCAGTCTGAGCACATGGCCAGCCCCCAAGTTTAAGTCCTAGAAATCTCAGACAGTCCATAGCAGCCTCCCCACAGGCAGGGCCTGAGGGAAGAAGAGAGACCTCATATGGTCCACCCCAAGTATTTATCTCTCATTGGTTGTTCTGCTCTGTGACCAGGTTACACCCAGCAGCAGACAGATGCAAACGATGACAGATTGATTGGGGGAAACCAAATGAACGTAGACTGCAAATCAGAATCAGACTGCATACAATCTGAAATGACTAAATGTAATAGCATTCCTGCCTACAGGGTGCTGCACACTCGTGTGATAGGAATGCTTTATGGCCCTGTCTATCATAGGTCCTCCCAGGAATATCTGTGTGCATGCTTGGAAAGCCTTCCCTGCTCTTTTCTCCAGCTTTTCTCCTCATATCATGGTGATGTGATATCTCACTACCGCTTATCACAGCATATCACCGTGATAAATTATCCACTTAAACAGGCGCAAACTTTCCTCCAGCTGTGATGATGTGTGGAGAAAAGACAATCCACGATAAAGCAGGCTTTATCAAGTTTTATTTACAGGACACCATAATATCGATGGTAAATGATACCTTGTGAAAATAACATGTGTTTGTTATCATGGGAGGAGCCTAAATGATCAGGAATATGTGTTATGACATCACATTGATTCTTGTTGTATCTTGTTATTTTGTTTTTTATGCAGTTGTATAGAGGTGCTGTGCATATTCTTTCTTTCTTGCATATGCATAGTCTTTTGGGGTTTTGTTTTATTAGGACTTGTATAAACAATAATACTGTTAATAATAATAATTATAGTAATAATTGTAGTAATAATAATAATAATAATAATAATAATCATAACAATTATAGTAATAAT
>NW_017308780.1:50879-56474 GCF_000935625.1 Nanorana parkeri | reverse complement strand
AATAATTATAGTAATAATAATAATAATAAATTTGGCAGCATGTTTTCTTGCATTTGGTCGAACAGAATAAAACTGGCAGTAAATACATAATATTCAAACATGTAACATTTTTATTTGTATATGCTTTATATTTTGTATACATGATTATACTTTGTATATTAGAAATACCAGAAATAATGTCTAAACTGATTGCCTTAAACCTCAAGCGGAAAAGCTGTGGTTTTATTGGAAGAACTTCACCTCTTCCCCACACCATAAAGTGGTCATGCGGGCTTGACTTGCCCCTTCTGACACTGATAGAGTTGAGGAGGAGTCACATTAGGGCCAATTCACACCACATGTTTTGGACCTGTGCTGCCTGTTGTTTCCAGCACAATTCACCTTGTCATGGACAGGCTCGGTTCACACCACCACAAGGTCAATTCACTGCTGGTCATCACTTTAATTCATTTTACCCCGTATTGCTGCTGTTGGCATTTGCACACTTACATTCCATATTGTATTAGCATTTTTAGCCAAATTTAAATTTTAATATTTACATTTAACACTTATATTTATTTTACAATGTAAAAGTTTTATTTAAAATGTATTCTTTCTTTCTTCTTTTGCAGTCGTGTAAGCATTTCACTGCATATCATACTTGTACGATTGTGTATGTGACAAATAAATCTATCTATCTATCTATCTATCTATCTATCTATCTATCTATCTATCTATCTATCTATCTATCTATCTATCTATCATTGCAATGGAAACCCGGCGGTGTGCTCTGAGAAAAGTACAGCATGCTGTACTTTTTTCAGTGCAGGGTGATGCGACGTGGAACAACAGCCGTTCACCCAGCTGTGTCCGTAAAACTGAATAAAATGTCACTTGTGACATTTAAATAAAGTTCTAGCAAAAAAAAGTACACATTTAGAGCAGTGGCTGGTGTGAATTGGCTCTTAGGATCTTGGAGCCTGTTGAACCTGCCTGGACCCTTGTCTCTCTCTATTCTCCTTTTCTCCTATTACATAAAGAAGAGACATACAGAGCAGATGCCAACGTTTCCCCTTCTATGCTGTTATATTCATATTGTGATCCTATTATTTCTGGGTTACACTTTTATAAGAGTTACAGACTCATCATATATGCCTTACTGTTTTTGGCACAATGATGTTTAAGTATCCAGCTAATCGTTCTCTCTCTGTTCTCATGTGTGTGTAAATAAAATATTTATTTAAAAAAATACCAAAAATTAGTTTTTCTAATTAACTTTTATTAGGTTGTTGAGTCATTTATTTTGCTGTTAATATGCATTTGTTTTTAAAAGAACACATATTGGAGTAGATGAAACAACAAATATGTATCTCTTCTAAATGAGGGACACCGTTCATATCGTCCCAGCAAGACTCTTCATTTCATTTCTTCTCATGGCAATACTGCAATTAGGAAAATAAAGATATTTGTGATTAATGTATAACATCTTTGACAGTTTAACAGTAAATGTCAGAAATGGGATATTCATTACCCACTTGCCGTCCGACCATTGTGAATACACAGGCAGACGGTGGACTCTTCCCAGCGGGTGGCTTGCGCAGAGACTCGCTGGGAATGAAACAGCTGGCACCGGCTGTTACATACAAACGATCAGCTGGCTCCTGCCGGTTGCGGCTGATCGCTTATATGACACTAAACAGCGTCTCTGCTTCATTAGCTTCTTTGGTGGTCCCAAGGTGACATTAGAGGTCTTAGAGGCCCTGATGTCTCCATAAAGAGGACCTGTCATTGTATATTGGCTATCACATAGGGGGCTTGTTAGCAATAAAGTTAAGTGTAAAAAAAGTAAAGAAAAATATTAAAGTCTCATATTTAAAAAAAAATAAAAAACACCCCACAAAAATGCAGGTTCCCCACCCCCATGTGCATGCACATATAAACATAAATATGCATCAGGTGCGCCTACGTGCGAAAACAATGATTACGCCACACATGTTACATATCACCGCGAATGTTGGAGTGTGAGCAATAATTTTAGGGCCATCAATCACTGATAACACTAAACTGATGAACGGTAAAAGCTTTAAAAGCGTTGCCTATGGCCAATTTTAGCCATGGTAGTTTTTTTGCGATTTCACAGGCGCACGCAATTTTTAATCTTGGCATGTTTTGTATCTCTTTACCCGACGTATGGGAATATGGACACCGGCACTACAAATGCTGTGCAAATGTGTCTATTTATTGACGGACATGCAGCAAATCACATAAATTGCAATTTATGTGATTTGCTGCAAGTCCGTCAATAAATTGACGCATCTGCAAAGCATTTGGAGTGCAGGTGTCCATATTCCTATGCCTACTTGTAGACGGCTGCCACCCGTTATCATCGTTGCACCCTTTTACTCTATATGGAGAAATGCGGGCAGGAGTTCGTGGACTATTATTTACCCAACGTGACCCCGTCTATGTTTTACCCAAAAAATTGGATAATAGTAAATGTTTCATAACATAACATACGGAAACATTTTTAGAACTTTTTTCATTATATAGTAAAAAATAAAAACCCCAGTGGTGATTAAATACCACCGAAAGAAAGCTCTACGTGTCCCCAAAAAATGGTATAAAATTCATTTCAGTACAGAGTTGCATAACTGAATAACTGTCAGTCAAATTACTGCAGCGCTAAATACTGAAAAATGGCCTGGACAGGAAGGGGGTTTAACACCCCGGTCAGCAAGTGGTTATTCATGGTCCAGTTATTAACACTTTGTGGGGAAATTTATCAAAACTGGAGCAGACAGAATCTGCAGTAGTTGTTCATAGTAGCCAATCAGCTTCTATCTTTCATTTTGAAAGCTTAACTGAAGAAACTAAAGAGAGAAGCTGATTGGTTACTATGAGGAACGGCTCCAGATTCTGTCTGCTCCAGTTTTGATAAATTCCCCACAAAGTGTTAATAACTGGATCATTATTAACCACTTGGTGACCAGGGGTGTCTTGCTGTATCAAAAAAAGTAACAAAAAGTAAAACTATTCAAATATATGAGATATCTGCTTTAAAGTGATTGAACTCACCTTTCTAGCCTAGCAATGACCATGATTCCCATGGTGTCCATGATGCCCATGGTGTCCATGATGCCCATGGTGTCCATGATGCCCATGGTGTCCATGGTGACCGTGATGTCCAGGATGACCGTGGTGGCCATGGTGGCCATGATGGCCACCATGCCCAGGGTGTGGACCAAAATGTCCAGGTGGGCCATATTGCCCTGGAGGTGGGTAGGCTGGTGGACATTGTGGAGGAACACATGTTGGGGGTGGATATGGTTGGGGAGGACAATGCGGGTTTCCTTTAACAAAACAGAGGTAGATCCAGTGTCATATAGAGAAATAAATAATAATACAAATATCAGAAGATGTGAAGCTGAATATTTACTAGGTTTTACTCTTAAGCAGCTTTAAATTTGGTCCTTTTTGGATGATGTACAGGAGTTTATTTTACTTACAAGCAATCAAATGTGCTATGGTACTAAAAGGATTTTAATCAACTTTCCAAAATTAAACTTATTATTTTTCTGTAATTTTAGACTAGATAAGGATATATAAAATTAAAATCATCAAGAATCTTAAGGTCTCAACTGACATCAGGTGGCCTTACATGAGATGACCAGTGACCATAACTAAAGTCATGACTTCTTTACTCACATCAGCGACATGTGTACTGTAATGTGTGAGGGCCTCTGAAACAATCAGTGCTTTTTAAGGGATATGCATTTGTTTTAGGCTTTAGCTTTCGGCAAGCGGATGAGGATCAGACCATGTATGAGTCATCTCTGTTCAGGTGCCCATACACTGCTCGATTCTCGTACGAGAATCGCGGGAAATCCCGCGATCGTACGAGAATCGAGCAGTGTGAACGAAACGTGCAACCGGTGCTCGGGAGACAAATGCCGAACTGCACGCGCACACTGCCCGTTCAGCATTGCGGACATCGGAAACCCGCCCATCAGGGGGGCGGGCTTGCGATGATCGACAGTACGATCTGCCTGTCCAAGATGGGCAGATCGTACGTTTTTTTTAATTACTTTACAACCGTCACAAGACTAAGGTCTTGCGATGGTTGTACAGTGTATGGCCTCCTTTCAAAAGAAGGAGGCTGATCCTCCTCTTTAGGGAAAACGCCTAGGCTTTTGGTCATGTGACTAACACTGGAGGAAGTCTGGAGTAGCATTTCCTCCAGAAAAGATAAGCCTTTATTAATCCAGCAGGATGGTGAATGTATTGTTAAAGAAGAACTCCAGGAAATGTAAAAATTAACCCTTGCAGTAGGGCTACCCCCTTGCACTGCAAGGGTTAACTGTCTGTTCCCGTCTAGGGGCTAAAATAAAGGAAATATACAGTACCTATCTGATCCTAGTCTGCCTGACCATTCCCTGCAGCCTCTTCTCCCCCAGACTCCGATGGTCTAAGGACCTGTGAAGTCAATATGTCTAACACAGCTAATTAGACATCAGGATGCCGACGGACATTCCACTGCCAGAGTGGAGGGGGAGAGAAGTGAGTGCTTACCACGGCAGGACCGAGACTGAGGATCAGGTGAGAATACTTTCTTCTTTCAGAAGAGGAATCTCAGTGGTGACTTCTAACCAAGGGAACCAACGGGCTTGCATTGGCCCATCTGCAGTGCTGGATTATCCTCCCTATACCCGGAAACGCTGACAGTGAGGGACCCAGACAGCAGACTTAGGTGAATGAAATTTATTTTACAAGATAAGGAGATGGGCTCTATTGAGAAGCATATTTTTTTTTTTCCTAGAATATATATATATATATATAGATATATATATATATACATATATATATATGTGCACATAACAATCTGCCTTAAAAGGGGTCAGTAAACATGGGCTAAACATATCACAAATGCATGAAGGTTCACTAATAATGGGCTATCACTCACCATAGTTTGGGTTCCACATGATTGGAAATCTGGAATATAAACATTAAAAACAATTAAGTTATGGAAAAATGAATCTTTGAATTTTTCTTCAGTGACAGGTGATATATCATGTAATCTAAAAGCCTAGTCTACCACTGGTGAAACTACAGCCATAGCAGCCCACATGACTACTATGTGGTCTAGGGGCCAGGTGGGGCGTTGGGGCAAGGAGGGGTGGTAGGCAAGGTCCTTCATTGCTCTCCTTACCTGCCAATCTCTCCCTGAGGCACATTCGGCACCTGCACAATACAGGATCTGATGTTCTGCAGAGCAGGTTGCAAAACTAGTAAAAAAGCATCTTCTTTCTCTGGTCAGTGACTGGATTTAGCTGACTCTTTCTCTAACTGACCATCGATGTAAGGGGAATTGTTATTGCTGACCAGTACTCTAAGAGGGGCATTCTCTTTCCCACCAACTAGCAATATTCTCCCATTATTCACCAAGGCTCTCCACCAAAGGATCTATTTAATATATTTTTTTATACTATATTCAAAATGAAGATAAAATATGTATTAAATTATAAATGAAATCTATTTTTCCATTATATCATAGTTATATTTTTATGTTGCATATGTTTGTTTTTCTTACAGAAGGTGAATGAGGTCTTACTGAAAGAG
>NW_017308780.1:24234-50432 GCF_000935625.1 Nanorana parkeri | reverse complement strand
GGAAGAGCGAGCGGCCGCCCGATGACAGCCAGGTGATCGTGTCAGGGAGAGGGAGCCATGGCTTCGTTTAGCGGGGGTCGTGACGGCGCCCCCCCTCAGTCCTGCGCCAGGGGCAAGTGACCCCCCCGCACCCCCGGTTGTTACGCCACTGGTGCAGAGAAAAGGCTGACAACACGGTTGCTAATTGCCAGGCAATGGCTTAGCTTTGTCAGCCTACAACAGGAAGGACTGCTATTGATTGGATTGGAGATCTTGGAGGGTAAGAAACTTTGCCATTAATGTACCGAAAAATTATTTAAGAAAACTGTATAAAGACATCATGGCAAACATGCTGAAAAATAGATGTTGGGTTTGCATACATATTAAATATATATATATATAGGGCTCCAAAATGTATGACACATTTCTAATACTGCAAAATATATAGTGATCCCCCCAAAAAACAGCATTAAAAATAGCATTATCATACGTAATTGTAATCCCGTAAGTGTAATTCCACTTTCCTGCTTGTCTGCAGTATTAGGACATACCCACCATGGTAATAAATGCAGGAGTGTAGATCCTACACATTTCTTTAAGCATCTTAATAAATTTAAAGCTGATTTCTGGGTTTCCCTTTTCATACAGTTGTAAAATCAATTTAGTCGGGGGGATCCTGACAGGCCAACAATCTAAAGCTAGACATACACCGGTCAATATTGGCTAAGTTAGCATGACTCAAAATGTGACCAGTGTATGGCTAGCTTTAGACCTAAAGTATATAGAAATGCTAAAATATGGTGTAAGGGTTTAGTAAACAATACATTTAATGTGCATACTGTCAGGTAGGCCCTCACACTAAATAGTTATTGGTAAATCTACATCTAGTCACACAAATTACAATCTGGACAATCTCCTCCAGATTAACTAAAACCTATCCAGTGCAAGGGAAAACCTGATTGAATACAAACTGAATGTATCGTTTAGGTAGGCCCTCATACCACACACATATTGGTCAATCTAATGTTAATTGTACCATCATAATGTAATGTATGTGGATAGCTTTATTTTATTATACTTTAAAAAGGAATCTAAACCTTTAAAAACTAACAGCAGGCAAACTAGCAACCACAGTCAATGAGAACAGTGAACCAAAACACTGAACAAGTTCCCTAGAGAAACAGTGTTAAAAGTAGCTGTAAATCCGGACATGTGAGGGTTAAACTTTTACATATGTATGATATATTGAATTCTAACTATACCCCATGTATAATGTACATACCTGGCACTTGAACTGTGGAGGTGAAGCTCTGAAATGTTTACTCCAACCACTTCTCCTCTACTTTACACAAAGGGTGATTACTGTAGAAGTCAGAGATGTGGGAGGGTGTGTTCCATCTCTACTGCAAATTGCATCACTGACGTCATCAGCTAACCAATAAGTTAATATTGCCTACCCTGCACCTTTACGTGACAATTCTGTCTATAGCAACTCTGAGCTTGAGAGAGGAAAAACAACGCAATACCTTGTGACACTACAGTCAGCTGAGTTTCTTTTAAAACTGGTTATGTCTCAAAGTTGATATGAACAAATTCTCTTACAAAGGAATCTGTTTTATGAAAACCAGAGGAGTGTATTTCTGTAATACAATGTTGTTTGACATTAGCTAGCATCATTTTAGATGGTGCATATGAACGTATAGGAAGACTAATAATTACTGTATAAATGAAGTACATATTAACATTTAAAATTGGATTAAAGTGTATGAAAAGCCAGAACATTATTGTTTTATTTGAATAGAGTAGGGAAAGGCAAATCAACTTATTTCTTGCTGTGGCCCTTTCGAGACACTTGCCTTCTATTCATGTCCCAGAGACGCAACAGGAATTAAGAGGACTATTCTGCAAAGTGAGGGGAATTCCCCTTCTAGACAAAGAACAATTGAACCCACTGGAAGGTTTACCATAATTTCTAATTCTAAAGACAAGTAGGGATGAGCTCAGGTTTTAGTCCAAACCTGGCCTGAACCTGAGTTTTTCCAAACCCAGAAGCTACATGGGGCCACCTGCCCAATCAGCTGTGGACGGGGCATATAAAAATAATAATAAAAAAAAGGGCAGGGTGATTGTATATCATGATGTCATTGTCATTGACCCTTTATGGCCATAAAAGGTCAATGTCATCAACTAAATATAGCCATGTGGCCATATAAGGTCAATGATGTTACTGCATCCTGTCCCTTTGCTTAAGTGAAGCTGCGGGCCGGGAATTTCTGGCCCCAGGGAAAGAAGCTTCCTTCTGTGCTGAAAGGAGCTCCCCCCATGTTTAGTGGAGCTCAGGTTTGGACCAGCACTGTTGCCTAGAGACAAGTCCAGAGTTTTGTATTCCACCTTCGACTGTCTCAGTGATAATGGTTTGGATAATGGAAATGGGGAATCTACCTAGCTAGGACACAGTCAGCAATTAGAACTTAGGACAATGGATGGTTTGGAGCTGGAACCCGGGCAAAAAATCCCTGAATTATTTTTTTTATTACCTCCCATAGTGTGAAGATGGTGTGTGTGAGTTATGTCTGGACAATGGGCTGTCAGCTTCTGCACACCAGATTTTGTTCTGCAGTCACCTTGGGCTGTGACAAGAATAAGTAGATCTAGAACTGAAACACCACACTGTGTTAGAGCACAGTGAAAACCAGACAAGCATGAGGTGCTAGTTAAAATATTTTATTAAGAAAAGTGTCCACAGGAGCAAGCAAAAATCATAAACAGGAACAAGCCAAGGTCAGGAGCCGGTAGTCATACAAGCCACGTCAGGAACACGGAGATCAGCGTTGTCAGGAACAAGCCAGGAGCAGGAACCAGAGGAGAACGTCAGCCAGGATCGGGTCATCCACAGAATCAGAATACTCAGAGCAGCAGGAATGCATTAGCCAGAAAGACCACGCAAGGGCAAGGTCAGACTAGACTGAGTGGTTTATATAGTGAGTGGGGTGACATCATCACTCAGAGACAGGAAACTCCTATCTGTCTCTCTCAGATGATGCTCTCCTGTTTGGCCATAAGAAGGAGCCTGGGAGTAGTGAGCAATGTTACAGATTCTGCTCAGACAAAGAAGGAATCACAGGTGGGTAAAATGGCAGCCAAGCCAGAATGCTGGAAACCAGTTAAAGTGACATTAAACCCTCAGATTTTTTAACATAACACAATACTGTAATGTGCGCCTTACTGTAATCCATGGTTGTTTCCCTTCTCTTTGCTGCTCTTCCTTTTAAATCTGTATCTCTTCTCATGCTGGGCAGAACTTCTGTTTTGCAGCAGACTGCCTTGTCTCTGGAATGGATACATGGTGTCTGTGTGCAGGTTCACAACCTGAGCCAGCACTACAGGAAGAGGCACTCAGCTGCAAAGGGAAGTTCTGCCCAGCATGAGAAGAGATAAGGATTTAAAAGGAAGAGCAGCAAAGAGAAGGGAAACTACAATGGATTACAGTAAGGCACACATTACAGTATTGGTTTATGTTAAATAATCTGAGGGTTTAATGTCACTTTAAGTCAAGGTGGAACCCTGACACACTGTAATATTAAAATGCTCATTAATTCCAATGGTGAAGAGCCAGTATGTTTTGCCCCCCTTCACCAGGGATTTACACTTAGTTTTTTATTATTGTCATAAACTTATGTCAGGATCTAAATATTGTTGTGTATTACTTCAATACTAGATCCAGCAATAAAAACATTGACAGGGGTTTTACTCTTTTCATTCTCTATTTAAAACTATATATACACTTTAGCAACATCACATGATGCATCCTCATTTTAAAGTAGTGTAAACTCTCAATCTTTTTTATAGTAATGAATCAAGGTCAAACAAATATACATTGTCCTGCAAAGCATTTTTTGAATTTTACATTTTTGCCTTAACACATAGATGCATCATGTTTCTAAACAGCTGGTTACAATTCTCTCAGCTGCACTTCCCTGAACTTACTGTCCAGTACAATATCACAAGCAACAGAGCAGTCTCCAGCCGCCATCCATCTACAAGCAGGGAGGGGAGGAGGAAGAAGAATGAGGGGCAGGGGAGAAGCTTGCCTTGCTGTGCCTGTGTGTTTGTGAAGACACATACAGCTTACTAGCACACACATGGCTGGCTCCATAGGACCCTGCAAGGGAAAGGAGCCACCCTAACGCAGGATATCAAGACCAGTGCTCAAGGGCCCAGCTGAGTCTGTAGGAAACTAAAACTTTTAAACATCAAGGAGCAACTTCCATTGTAAGTGTTTTCATCAACATTTGAAATAGCTTAAGGCACCGTTCACACCTAGGTGTTTTGTCATGCATATTTGTCCCCACTGAAACGCTCAAGACAAGAAATCCCATTTATTTCTATAGCCTCCTTTCACACCTAAGCATAACATCATGCATAGAAAAATGCCTGTTGCTGGAAGAGTACACAACCTTCTTTAAAAGGTTAAAAGAAAGAGCACATCACATAAACATAGACATCTTTACAACAAATATGGCAGTATAAGTAAATGCAATGGCAGGTAATGTCTCTTTAAAAATGAAAATGGGATGGCAGCATCAGGTGGCCTTCTTTGTTTTTTTAAATTTATTTTAATAATTAGATAAATATCATGGTTTAGTTTAAACTTTTGAAGTAGATAACCATCCGATCACAATGGGTACACACAGTTGTTGTCTTCCTCTTGTTCCAGTTGGCTAATTAAATAAACAGTTTATTTTTTTATTTTGCTTAATTTTACTCTTATCTGAATCAAGGTTAATATTATTTTGAGAAACCTTTAGCCCTTGCAGTTCAATGTAGCTGTGTAGTGTTTGTCAGCCACAGGGTAATAACTCTAATTAGTAAGTTTTATATCCCGTGGAAGTTATTAGTCACCTGAGCACGCTTGCTATTAGGTAGAAATGTTACACTTTTGTAATTAATTCACTGATTGGTTTCAATCCTTGAGAATATCAGGAAAATGAACATGGTGATCAGTACCATTTCAAGAATTACCTTAGTCTTAGTTTATAATTATTCTAGTTATTTAAATCTACTATCCTGGTCTACCGCATTCTCGGTATGGATACCGTGTGCAATGTCCGGTAATGAAAGAGAACCACTCCTCTTTAGCAACTAAAAGTCTAGATTATGTAAATAGCTGTGGGTAACAGAGCCAAATCATTTCACGTGACTCTTATGAAAAGAGCAAATAGAGAGTTCCTGGAATAAATCCATGGAAAGTACAAATGGGAAGAACTGCAGATGCTAAATATGCAATAGAAGGCCAAGACAAGGCTTTATACATCTTATTAATACAAATTTAACAATTATGCAGCACTTTATAGAGTATGTGGAATAATTCATATATTTCCCTACCGCAGAGGACTTACAGTCTAATGTCAGTACCATAGTCATGTGAACAAACCTAATTTGTAGGGATATTCTGGCCAGTCATGACATCATGGGTCCTTTCTGTTCTAGTCCTGTGGCAGCAGTGGGTGGTCCTTTCTCCTGCACTGAATGGCACACATGTATTGAGTCAGTAATATAGTATTCTGAGCCCAAGCCATCGTAATGACATTTACCAAGGAGGCAAGTCCATAAGAGTTTAGGGTCACAGGAAGTGGATAGAACGTTGCTGACCATCATTCAACCTGAAAGACTGGAGATATCTAGTGGCAGAAAGCATTAACTGCACAAGTCAGCTCTGGAGTGAATTTGAATGTTGACAGCTTCAAATGTATTTGAATGTTACTTAAAGATGTATTTGTTTTTATTTTTTGCAATGGTATGCTTTTGAAATGTGGAAGAAAACTGTTCATGTTAGGATTTGGCTCAGGATCACATAAAAATTTCTAAGCTTTGACAGAAGTTGGAAGCTCACAATTAAGCATCGATGTAAGCAAGGTGCAGAAATCCAGTTATTGGCCACCCTTAGATTAGATAATTGCTTTACAGAGACACTGTATTATTTTTTCTTTTTTTTTCTTTATAAACACAGAAAACATATCTGTTTGATGTTAATAACATTATCAATGTGTGTTATATTTTAAGAACCTGCTATTTATGCATTAATTGTAATCATATACATTGATATTTGCTTGTTACATATGCAGTCCCCTTGTTTGCAGTGCATTACTGCTGTTTTGTGCAATGCAAATCATAAGTTAGCTGGCTCATTGCACTCCTTGTTAATAGAGCAATGTATGGATGGCCTGCTGCACTTCTTACTGGATATCCCAAAGGTAAACGTGCTTGGAGCTAGAAGTGACCATGGATGGCGCCGTTTGCAACAGAACTGGATAAGGATGTTACCAGCATATCAAAGTATAGTGTCCAACGAAACGTCTATTTAGTGACGCAATTGTCACATAATCAAGCGCTTTCGGGGCCGCACAGGGTCCCCTTCATTAAGCTCATAAATTACATAAATTACATCTTCATCCCCGATGAAAGGGATGAAGATCCCTAAAACATTTTGCACTTTGTATATCGTAGGAGAGGGCCGAGGGGTTATGGGGGTCGTGTCGGTCAATATGAGGGTACAATACCAAATGAGAGTCACCAGCTAGCAACAAAATCCCTTTTACATGGTCAAATGTTGAAAAGAAATGAGAGAAGAAACCCAGTTGGCCAGAATTAGGGGAACAATCTTGGATCATGCCTGTTAGCATCCAAAATCTGCCCTCTGAAACAGCAAATTGATTGGTGCAAGTATATTGTACAGAGTGACGAAAAGCTATCAGGACTCCCCTATGTTTGTAAGTAGCCGATGGAGTAAAAAAAATGGGATAGGTAGAGTATAAAAACCAAGGGTTTGAGTCCACAGAAAAATGTGTCTCCTGAAGGCAGAAAACATATGCATGTCTTGAGCATGTTTGACGAAAAACTTAAACCGGTTTGTTTGGTTGGTTAAGACCTTGTGAGGGATACTAGGGTGACATATTGTGAAGTGTCACTTGCACACCATACAGCGATTAGATCTTGATAAACAGTTGTAGTGGTCAAAGTGATAACTCTTTCTCATTCTCAATATCGAAAACAAGAAATTGCTTTCGACCGCAATTGGCTCATTGTGTGATAAAATATTAATGACGACTCCTTCATGACAGTTTGTGGGGCAATGGTGGCAATAGCAAAACAAGTGGAGGAGGACAAAGAGGGCACTTTAGTAGCAGTTGCAGACAACTGGCTGCTCTGTACCTGGGAGGAGAAAGAAGAGTAAGGCTTTGTCAGCCACTCAACTATGTTTCTGGCGTGCTCTGACTATAAAGCACAGGCATCTCTAAATGCAGCCCAATCACCACTATGTCCTGCAGAACCTGCTCACCCCCTACTACCTCTACTTGAAAAACCTCTTTTCTCCCTCTATGTCTGCCTGACATTTTGCATAAAGGAGATTGTGTAAGGAAAGTTCAGTCCATACCAGGAAACCCGTGCAGGCTCAAGCACATATGCATACTACGGCTTGTGGTCCTGTGTACAGAATTATAGGAAGATGTGCATCAACTGACAGGCGGGCACGTATTAGGGTCCATGCCTGCAAGTATTAGCATTGATGTACACACACATTATTGTGCGGGAGCACGTGCATTAGCATGCACACTCGGTGCCATATAGCCTATTTAAACAGACGTGTGCCATGGACAGATTGCTGAGTGGTCTTCAGCTCGTTCCTGACTTCCTGTAACCCAATTCATGATTTTGCTGACCTGTGTGTGACCCGGCTTGCATTCTGACTCATCTTTGGAATAAACCTTCTGCCCTGTACCTCTCTAACCGGTTGCTACTGACCTTGGCTTGTGACCCCAATTTCACCACTGGTTCCTAATGTTGGTACTCCGCTGCTTGGCTGTAATCGACCTTGGCTTGCGACCCTGACTCTGCTCTTGGTTCCTAATGTGGTACCCTGCTGTTACTGACTTCAGCTTGAGAGCTCGACTATGCACCTGTTACCCACTCTTGTACCCCAGTATTGTGGCATTTGGTCCTGGTCCTGCAACCTCCAGTCATCTGGTCCACACACGATCCTCAATGCAGATCTGGTCCAGCCTGCAAACACTGGCACTCATGCCACTCTGTGGCCTCATACTCCCTCTTACCACTTCCAGGGGTGTCAAACAAGAGGTGCAAGAGGGGCCTCTGTTTAGCTTGGTCTCCACCCAGATATATGGCAGATTGCCTAACTTTATTGGCAGCTAAGGCCATAAGGGTAATATTGGTGTTGTGCTTTGGTGCACTAAAGATGTGGACCTTTAGTGCACAGTACTTTACTGCACAAGTATATGGTGATATGCTGCAAACAAAGGGCAACTTTGGCTCTGTCACTAACAGGTGTTCCCTTCGGACCCTAAAAAAATTAAAAGACCTGAGCAAAATAAGATAAAATATATCTCACCCTAATTTATTTTATTTTTTTACCTAACAGAAAATTTTAAAAAAGTGAAATAAATAATAAAAAAAAACAAATGCAAGGGGAAGGAGAGCGGAGGGTTGGGCAAGCAGCTAAACTGCAACACTGAAGTTGTTGCTGACACACACTAAATATAGTCCTAGAAAGAACTGTTGGGTATCTGCACTGTGAACATCGATGGGGGGTTACACAATAATATGTAGCCGACAACACTGTAATTCACAGTAATGTAGCACAATATAGCACTGTATAGCAACAAACTATCTCTCCCTACAAACACACTGCCAGCTCTTTCTATCTACTCCAACACACACTGGCAAATAGTAGCTGGGAACTCTGACTTTTATAGTGAGTGGGGCGGTACATAGGAAAGCCCCCATCATTGACGTATCTAAGCCACCTGACCTAAGTTCAACGGCGATTAATTGCATTACTAGTAGTTTGTTGCAGTATCGGCAAAATGGCACAAACTTTCAGGGTTTGAAAGTGAACTGCAAATGGCTTGGGCTTGCTTCAAACCCATGCCTGACCCCAAGCTGAACCTCACTGCTTGTGATCATTGGGTCTCTGTGAGTGTTCTCATTGGGTTCTCAAGTGCAGGCAAATCATGGCATATGAGAAGGGCCAGTAAGGTGCTGTACATAGCTTTGTGAAAACATCACAGCAACTGTCCCTTAGTAATGATACAAACAGTGGGATGCCTCGTGGTAGTATTATTGCTGGGGATGCACCGATACTGATACTAGTACCAGTGCCGATACCGAGTATTTGGGCGAGTACCAAATTCTCCGATACTTACCCCCGATACTGGAACTTCCAGTCAGAGGGAGATCTCCCTCTGACCAGCAGTGCCGCGAGGGAGCATGGACAATCAGGAAACCATGCAGTGGGTTATGATGAAAGAAAGGGAACAGTCTCAAGAAACTCAGCAGTAAATAATCAGCATAGAATTTTAAATAAATACATTTAAATAAATTGTTTTCAATAAGATTTTTCAAAATTGCATGCCAAATATTCCTCCCATGTTAGCCTCCAAGACTTCTCTAGAGTCTCCCCCATTCAATGGAACTCTTTACCCCAACCTGTCCGTCTATCTCCCACTATGACTGCCTTTAGGCGAACCCTTAAGACTCATCTCTTCAGGGAAGCTTAACCAACCTCAACCTAACCACTGAAATATCACTTTCTCAAACAATTCATCTCCACACAGCTACCTCCTCATGTATCACTTGCCCCTCCCTTTTATATTGTAAACTCTCACGGGCAGGGCCCTCCTTACCATCTTGTCTTGAATTGTATTGTATTGTAATTGTAATAGCTTCCTTATATTGTAAAGCGCTGCACAAACTGTTGGTGCTATATACATCCTGTATAATAATAATAATCATCATCATAATAATAAATATAAAAAGGCACTTATGATTTTAGATGGCCATTTGACTTTATTTTGTACTTGACAGATCGAAGATTAAATGTTAAACGTATAAATGTTACTTTTCAGGTTTGTGTCCATTTATTTATGCAGTACATGTAGTTAATTTGCCAAAGTCAGTTAAAATAAAGAAAACATTTTTCTTGGCATCATCATCTTTTGGTTTCTGAAAAAGAAAAAAAAATAGTATATATCTGTGAAATTAAGGGGGTTATTCACTAAAGAGCCGAAGGATCCAGCCGCAGCTTTGGCTTCTGTAGGGGCTATTCACAATAGTCCATACAGCAGCCAAAGGCTGCTGTATGGATAGGCTGAGTCGTAGTCCCTCTGCACTTCAGCTCAGCAGAAAACACGCAGAGCATGTTCGGCTGACTGAAGACAGCCGTTGTAAGGCTGATTTCAGCTGATGTACGGCAGAAATCAGCCGTACTGAGCCGGAGTGAATAGCCGAACTTGGTTCAGCTCACTTCACTTCGGCTGGGTTATTCACTCGGCTGCCATTTTTTGTTGTGTTGTTTTAACATATTCATGATTGTAAAAACATGTTTGGGAAAATTAGTGAAAGCAAAGCTCAGTATCAGAATCAGTAGCTCTACCTCTGCAATCTGCCCTTTGTTGTGTGCACAAATAAAATAACTCTCTAATGGAAGTGTATCCAACTGCTAAGAAATGGGCTGTTGGCCAACATAGACATATTGTGGACCACCAGATAGATACGCTGACAGTTCGATGACATTGAAAGTATCTGTCCCGTGGATACGTGGCAGTATTTAAAATTCTTCCATTCTTGTGGATATACACAAAATATGTTAATATTAATTAATGGATCAATTTACGGATGGTAAACATTTTAAAACAATATGCTGTATGTATTTACAGTATATTTTCCATGTCTAAAATATACTTACTTCCCAAGGTCTTAATCCTAATGTTTCCCCTGGTGGCCATGTTGGTCATGATGAGTGTCATGGGGTCCTTGAGGGGGAAGATGACCTTTCTTTTCATGAGATCCATGGGAAGGTCCTCCATGATGAGGTGGAGCATTGCCTTTGTGGTGAGGATCAGAAGATGGAGGGCCACCTGGTGGATGATGGGTGGAAGACCCTGAAAAACCACAATGTTCATGAATACCACTAAATTTCTGTTTTGATATCAATGGACAGTGTCCTGGATGTGCCTGAAGGGCTTAATTGTAGCACTAGGTGTGGGATTGGACTGAGGGTGAGCTGTTTTTTTTTATATAAAGCAGTAAAATATAGGTATGGTATTTAATAATTCAAAAAAAGTTACACTCCAGTCAAAAAAGCATTGAGAGCCATATGGGAAGCACAGCCTCATAAAACAGATCCAAGTGCACACACAAGACAATGTCAAGCCCTCACCCTGACTCTGGCCACTTCTTGCATGTCAAACCAGTACCCAAGGGACACGTTTAGATGACACATCTGTCCTCCAAAGCTGGTCCTCTTCACGGCTGAATGACACCCACTTCCTGTAAGCCCAGACTTGGCCATACCCCCTGGGGGAGTGCATCATCACACTAGCTGAGGCTCACAGCACTGCTGCATAAAACAGTGCTTACACATAACTATAGAAGAGCCATTCTCCGAAGCAGAACCACCTACATAAGGAGTAGCCATAGGCTACCATCCTGGCAATCAAAACGGAGATCGCTACGCAAGGCCATTTTTTGTCTGAATTGTGTGTCGTAATTGAACCAACATTGTCCCCCATATACTTTGTATGCTCCCCAAATTAAATCGAGGTAACAAAATAAAGATGTGCTTAAATGAGGACATTTTTCACATAGAACTCCGGCATAAGTGCAGAAGCCTTGTAGCCAGTTCCCAAATGTACGAGGGAGCTGTTTAGATTTATCTTGCTGGGCATTTATATCAAAACGCTTGGGTTTGTCAATTGTTTCTCTATCAGGGGGAACTAGTGTGAGTAAGTCAATGAATTCGCGTTTCTATATTTTATCCTTGGTATCATTGGATAAATGCGTCCCAACAGGTGAGACAGCCCATAAGGGGCTTGTTGACAAACCGCTGTTAGTAGGACTAGATGAAGGGGCTGAACCTGGGTTTACGCCCATACGCAATAACACTGACTTAACAACATTAAAAATGCGTTCATCTGACCTTACGGGAAGTGTATCAGCAGATTTACCCCAAATAAGATTGCAATCATACTCACTGATAGGAGGAAGTGGTCGTGCTTCGTGATGATGACGAACTGCGTCGTGAGTTGAGATCTGGATGACTTGCAGCATGGTGGGATGGCTGGTGATTGAAGTCAGACGAAACTGGCAAATGCTCACGGCATCCAGTGGATGTAGTCAACTGCTGGTCAGATGATGGTACTGGTATTGTAGCGGGCGTCAGCCTACATGTGGATCTATGTCGTGAGCGTGATTGCATCTGAAGATCTATCTGGTCAGCAGCAGAAGAGCCATTAGCAGGGAGATGGTTATGCTGACGGCAGGTGCAGCAGGGGTTAATATCAGGAGCTTCCTGCTGGGAAGCAGCATTCCTGTGAGTCTCTGAAGTGGTTTCAGGATGGAGAGCCGATGAGAGATAAGCAGAGGGCAGCAGTGTGTCACCAGCTCCTACAGTAGCAGGAGGAGCGTAACTCGTAACAGCATGAGAGACTGTGTTGTGCATAGTGACATTTGAATTTTCCGCCCTGTCAGGCGGCGGGAGCCGTTGAGGACAGGCGTTATCTGAGACAGCTGCGGGCACAGCAGGGAGGGGGGCCTGAGACGGAGCAGATTGAGGCTGTAAATCAGAAGACTCTCTTGTCACAGCAGTAACGGAGAGCCGATCAAAGGATGGGGTATGGGAGACAGCAGTAGGAGGCACACATGGACCTGGGGAGATAAGGCTGTGTAAGGTTGCAGGCGCGGCCACTGTGCTGGCAGCACGTGGACGCAGCAGGGGGAGAGAATGCTGCATATGTCCAAGAGGGCTTCTTGATCTTGGAGGGCAAGGTGAAAGGGCGGGTGGAATAGGACTGCTATCACCGCGGCTGGTATTATAAATACGAGTAGAGGATCGTGAAGGGCGGGATGGGTGAGAGCCAGTGCCTCGGGCACCAGTGGCTCTATTAGCTGCTGTGTGCCTTCTGGAATGCCTTACTGGACTAGGGCTCAGCCTTGTTGGGGGTCGAGCACGCCTTCTGGCCCTGGGTGATGTATGCCCATGCAAAGGCATCTCAGCAGGGGTATCAGTGGAAGCAAAGAGAGGGGGTTCAGGGTTCAGAAGTGGCAGTAGCCAGTCTGCGTGACCTTTCTTGATTGAGGCTGTAAATCAGAAGACTCTCCTGTCACAGCAGTAACGGAGAGCCGATCAAAGGATGGGGTATGGGAGACAGCAGTAGGAGGCACACATGGACCTGGGGAGATAAGGCTGTGTAAGGTTGCAGGCGCGGCCACTGTGCTGGCAGCACGTGGACGCAGCAGGGGGAGAGAATGCTGCATATGTCCAAGAGGGCTTCTTGATCTTGGAGGGCAAGGTGAAAGGGCGGGTGGAATAGGACTGCTATCACCGCGGCTGGTATTATAAATACGAGTAGAGGATCGTGAAGGGCGGGATGGGTGAGAGCCAGTGCCTCGGGCACCAGTGGCTCTATTAGCTGCTGTGTGCCTTCTGGAATGCCTTACTGGACTAGGGCTCAGCCTTGTTGGGGGTCGAGCACGCCTTCTGGCCCTGGGTGATGTATGCCCATGCAAAGGCATCTCAGCAGGGGTATCGGTGGAAGCAAGGAGAGGGGGTTCAGGGTTCAGAAGTGGCAGTAGCCAGTCTGCCTGACCTTTTTCAAGGAGCTCCCTGACCTTAGAGATGAGGAATTCCGTATCCATGATGTTTGGATAGTAACGCAGGGGAGGGCGTCCAACTTCTTCTGGTGTTGAAGTCTTCTACACACTTGTGGAATGTCACTGTTTAGTCCTATATAGTAACATGACTCCGCCTGCTCACACCGTAGGATTGTAGCCAGTCACAAAGGAGCTACTTTACATGCACATATAAGTTAACGCCTACTTATTCGGCCATGCTTGCATCAGTCAAGGCTACCTTTAACTATCAATTCAAGGTGCCTTCATTACCAAAGAAAAGGAAAAGAATTCATGACAGGATATCGCTGACAAATTATATGCATTCAGAAATGTTTATTTTTTAATATGGCACAGAGGGGCAGAAGACTGGGGGTGAGGGGTGCTCATCCTGAATTTGGGCTTTAAGGTTGGCTGTTTTTTGACTTTGGATGTTTGTTCTTGTAGCTTTATGTCACATCCTCTTCAACCTCTTTATTTTATCTCTGACTTTTATATAAATGTTGTTTTTTGGCCATTGGATTATTTAATTGTAGAGATTTTTTTTGTTTTACACTACTAATGATTACACTGAAGTTTTTTAATCCTTCCCTGGGATATATCTTAATACTGAACTGTAAAGCCTTTTTCCTCATCTTAAAACTGTATTTATTATTCTTGTCTTCCAACAGTATAAAAAATTGTGCTTTTAGTTCTGGCTTTTTCTACAGCTTCGGCTGTACTTTCCCACCCCAGTAAATTTCCCCTCTCCTTCCCCCCTTCAGGACAACACCAAGACTGCAACTATGATTGACACCAGAGCTGATGTCACGTCTTCACCCCTGTGTACACATATTTGTGATGATAGTGAGGTCAGACTAACCGTAAGACCCCGTTCACATATAGCGACATACCTTTGCAGCGGCCGGGATAGCGCGACTTTCGGGGCGACGTTCCAGCGACGGTAGCGCGACCTTCTCCGTCGAGCTCCAAAGAAAAAAAGCAAAATCGCGCAAAATCCGCCGAAAAAAGGGTCCGGTAGAAGCGACTTGCGACCGCGACGAGTGACGAGTGACGCGCGACATGGAGTTAAGACAGCTCCATTGAATAGCATTGGCCGGCGACTTCTCGCGATATCGCGCGGCAAAAATGCGCGATATCGCGGCGGAAATCGCGCGACAATCCGCTATATGTGAACGGGGCCTAACTGTGAAGAGAAAATGGGAAAGTGATGCTGAACACCATACCACACTCATTTTCCCAAAATTCAAAAGTCAAAGACACGTTAGCCAAATTAAAATCACATGTCTGTGCAAAGCAGTCATGGAAGTCAATATATTCAACAAAAAGCAGTCACTTAAAAGGAATGCAGAGGCATCATAAAACTTAAAGTATATGTCCACTTTTGCAGTCAAATTTGAGAAAACCTCGACTGTATGTTTTTTTTGTGTTCCTATTCAGACAGCTTCAATATATTTCTTACCTTTTAGATGTCTTTTTGGTGCAGAACTTTCTGCAGATTCCAAGCTACTTTGAGCAGTTTGAGACTGAAACTATAGGGGTCTATTTTGACTGAAATCAGCCGAACATCGGGTGGTTTCGCATGGCTTCGGGCGGCAGAAGGAGTTCGACTCAGCCGATCCAGCATCTGGTTCGGGAGCTGTACGGGCTATAGTGAATAGCCCGTACAGCAGCCCTTCGGTTCTACTGAACCAAAGGGGTTCTGGGGCCGAAGCTAGCCGAAGGATCGGCCGAAGCTACAGCTAGATCCTTCGGCTGCTTCGTGAATAGACTCCATAAACTTAAAGTGATCCAAATGCTGCACTGTACCAAAGACAAGGTGGAGTCTACTGAAGTAGTCTGAAGTATTTCACTTTTAAACCTTTTTGTCTTACTGTTGCTTATGTCTGTCTTGTAATATCTTTTCTGTAAATATTTATTGTGCCATTTTTATTTTCTTTCATTAAATAATATTAAATAGGGGGCGTGGCCAGAATGTGAGACTGAGCAGACGTGTCTCACTGCAGCTCCCGACATCCGTGCTACATCCTGACCCTTAGCTAGCTGACAAACCGGCCGAAATACTCACCCAGTACTGTCGGGTGATCCGGTGACTCCTGCCTTCTCCTTGATGCGGACCAGGAGACGATCGACCCGGTCCCGAGCGAGCGGTGGCACTCCAGGCCGGCCTGCTGACACGTGCGCCGGCGCCATCTTGACTGCACGAGCTGCTTCTCTCACCTCTGCAGGCACACAGACTTGGACCTTGCATGGTCCTTTACGGTTGTTGGCATACGTTATGCCGTAATGTATACACTGTTGCGTATGAATGGGGTGCTATGTTGGTGCCCGAATGTTACTGTAATGTAATTGTTTACTATGCAAAATGAATAAAAAGATTTTTCAAAAAAAAATAAATAATATTAAATAATTAAGCTGAATTTCTCGATGTTCTCACTAGAAATTAAAGAACTTTACCTCTTTGAAGAAGCTATTGTAGTGTAAACTTTGTTACATTACCGTCTGGGCATGGCAGTGAGTGATACAGTGTAATCACAAAAATTATGTGTCAAATATTAGTGTTGACAAACTAAAAAATCTCTTAATTAATATAACCATTTTTCTATTTTTTAATATGAATATATACATTCCATGGCACAAACAGGCTTACCTTGATTATGATGATCCATGACTGGTATACTGTAGAGAGAAAAATAAAGAATACCTGGGAAAAATGCATACCTAAGACACACATATATTTATAGTTCTAAATTCATATAACATGATACATTTAGAAAGATAGATAGATAGATAGATAGATAGATAGATAGATAGATAGATAGATAGATAGATAGATAGATAGATAGATAGATAGATACATAGATACATAGATACATAGATAGATAGAACATTTAATAACAAACACATCTGTATATTAACATAAATACTGTGTATATATTACTGTAAATATCCATAAATTATATAACAGTCAGTAATAGAAACCTTGAGCTGAAAAATATTTTAATGCCATAATTATGACAAATAAAAATTGTGTGTATTTTTACTTATATTGACCAGTAACTGTATGTTGGGGATGTGGGGTTTATGTAATGAAACAAATATTGCTGTTTATCTTAATATATTGAATCCCATGTAATATACATGTCATGTGCTACTTGGATCAGACAAAAATATAAACTATTTTACATAGTAGACAGCTGTACAGCATGTCCATTACTGTGATGTGTGGAAAATATGGTCAATACATTAATAAATAATGATTAGCAACAATGCATTCTGCCATTTTGTTTAGTGAGCTGTTTTTTTTTATTTCTGTTAGTTCTATTTCAACCCCTTTTTAAACCTACACAATATTTGTTTAGGATTATTCTCTTAAAGGGGGAATCAATGTGAGTATTACCTTTCTCTCCACAAGTGGAAAAATGGTATGGAAGACAGCACCAATGCGGAAAGGGTGATCACAACTCTAATCTCCTTAATGTTAATATATTTTTTATCATTCGTTTTCACTTATTAGTAACTAGCATCTTTCTCCCAACAGAAGCTATTACAGCATGTTCCCCTCTCACTCCAGAACATGGAATAAGTGAGAAAAGTTGGGGATGGTTTAGGATTATTGGATAACATTTTTGTATATTTTGTAAAAACATGTTTAATGTGATTAGTGCGTGCCAGTCAGAATAAAATACATACTTTGAATGGGCTATCCATGAAAAGAGATGTATATTATGTCACCGTTGTACCACGATCTGCTTTTGAAAATATATCTTTATATTTAGACACTATATAAGTTGCAATGTAAATGGTAGTGCACAGTCACTGACTTTTCCACCTTTATACCACCTACCTTAAAAACAGAAATGTAAACAGTTAGTCCTTTCTGTGTTGTAATGCAACAAATAAATTAACTCATTAGAATTATTATTTTAGTTATGTCTATAACATAAAAAATGTGATCACTATAGTTACATGGACATTTATTTGTGTGAACACAATTTCATTATTTTTATACTACCATTGTTTATCAAGGAGTAAAAAAAAAAATAATGACAGCTGAAAACTATGAGTTATGTGATAAAAAAACATAACCTTTTTATTTTTATTGTTTAATTATAATTTGTTTATTATTTTTATTATGAGCAGCCTGGAAAGAGGCGTTAAATAACTGCATTAACATTGCTACCCCACTCTAAAACAAGTTTATATGATGAAAAGTAGGAAACACTTACCTCTTACTGGAGCAGAGGAGACACAGTATTATGCATGTTAAAGACAGTTGCCATCACTTATAAATAAACACAATGACATGTTGGAGCCAATCACAAGCAGGAATAGCAACAACAACCCACTGGTTATTTATTACAAATGTTCTTACATTCTATCACAAAGAAAAAAAAGTTTAGCGTGACTAATCACTGCTTACATCACACTTTAAATGTTTACAGAAACATCTGACACTCTCAGATGAAAATGTTGTAAAACGAGAGAGATAAAACAAGAATTTATTTGAAGCTGGACGTGGGTTACAAAACACGCATCTGTTCTGCTTATGAGTAAGCACTAATTCTATAAAATATGTCAAGGCAATTGCTGATGTCCATTTGTGTGGCTCCTCTTCCTTCAATAAACCTTCTCATCTTTTTCATGCAATTATGTGGAACTGTTTGTTTTGGGGTAGGGCCAGACAAGGTATGGGAAACTCAGTACACATTGCGAGGTTAATGCTCTGACTGGTCTATCTAGAAGCAACAGAGATTTAGTCATAGTTTGTCTATTTTGGAGCTAAAAGGGCATTCCTTACAAGACTGTGCCCATCAAATATTTTTGTATCTTCCTCTTAATTGCTGATATGACTAAAAGTAAATTATGGTATTTATTAAGTTTGTATATGAGTTTTTGCTGCTCTAACAGGACTATAAATTATTGTACCCAGAAGATTCTATGCAGTTGATTTACTAAAGGCAAATAAGCTACTTTGCAAGCGAATTTGCACTTTGTAAGAGGAAGTGTCTCCTTAGTTTAGTTATAAGGTGAAGCTCTGCTGCCTTCCATCATTCATCACGTGCAAGCAAAAATAATGTTTCGTTTTTCCTTGCAGATGATTGCATTTCATTTGCAGTGAAATGTCACCTCATTCACTATAAGCTCAAGGAAACTTCTCCTGCAATGTGCAAATTCTCTTGTGAAGTAAGCAGATTATCTACATTTAGTAAATCAAGTCATATGCATCTCCCTATGAAGATTCCAGTTGAGGGTAGGTGGTATGTAGAAATGTTATGCAAACACCAGGTACCTACTATCATGCTCTACCAAGGGAGAGGAAAACTCTGGACCCACTGAGATCATATAGAGCTGTAAAGCACACGTAATGGATCAAACTACATCATCCAAAATAGAAAATTCCATTTCAGGTGGCACTTTACTTTAAAGAAAATCTCAATGAAGCATTCATTGTTTTTAAACTAGCCACTGGATGGATTTTTATCACTGGAGCCCATAGACACAACATCTTTGGTGATAAAAGAATCACCTTATTATTAACACAAAACATTTTCTTGTTTTACTGGATCACACCAGACTGAAAATATTGGGGCAATGTGTTAGTATTTGAAACGCTGTATTTTTAGTGATGATAGACAAAATTGTGTTGACTATAACTATACTAATTAAAGCCTCCTCTTTGCCTCAACTACCAATAGGCACATGGCTACTGATCCTAATGGTAACTCTCGTCCTGCAATCTAAGAGAACAGCAACCCTCTTTGTGGAAAACTTATGCCTATAACAGCCAGGTACATTTGGACATGTTAAAGGAAAGGAGGAGTGTGTGAAGCCACTCTTCTTCCTGAGCATTACATAGTTGGGCAGATATGAAGTAAGAAAAAACAGCTCATATGATAAGGGGTTTCCTTATTTCAGCATTTAGTAAGCTGTTCTGTCAATCACCATTAATAAAGCAGAGGAGGAGGTGAGGACAGTTACATGATTTGGGTACCAGGAATTTGACTGCATATTGTTTTCCTCCTTTGCCAGGTAAGCACATAAACGTTTGACCAGTTATCTGTAGTATTTTGAATAGCTCATTTTATAAAACATCATTTAGGGGTCTATTCATGAAGCTGCCGAGGGCAGCCGAGTGAATGACCGATCTGAAGTCACCCTGTCAAGCAATTTAAATGGGAACACCACCCAAAGTGTTTTTTAGGGTAAGGAAAGTTAGAACATCCATTCATCCATTCATCCATTCTGGGGTTTTTTTCTATTGCAGTCTGTATTGCCATTGGGGATGGTCCCCTTTGCATTCTCACCTGACAGTTTACTGTTGTTACCAGAACAAGTGTGGAAAGAACATTTTCGAGTGGGGACTAGTTACAACTGTTGGGGAGTTTTCCTCTCACTTTATCTTGTCAGTCAGAAAGTATGGTAACATATCAATATACCCAGAGGAGACACACAGTGGTTAAAACCTAAGAGAGGTGTTAGACCTTTCCCACCCTATCTCAAACTTTCATATTATTGTATTATTTTAGGGCTGCGGAAATTAACAATTAATTTCTCGATCAATTGTTAATCTTTTTGATCGATTAAAAAAATTTGTGATCGCTAATGAAAATACTCACCTCTCCGCCGGCTTCCGGGTGTCCCGTCGGAGATCCAGGGACATCACTGACATCGACGTCATCGACAGGAGTCTGGTGACGTCGATGTCCTCAAGTGGCTCCGTCGGCTAACGAAGGGAATGGAGGAGGAGTCCGGTGATGTCGATGTCCGTGACATCACCAGACTCCTCCCCCTTCCCTTCGTTAGCCGACGGAGCCACTTGGGCCGGTGAGACTCAGTGTATATATTCACTTCTGGATAGTTTTACCCACATTCTGCATCTTAGATTTTCCTTTATGGGGCTCCAAGTCTCTGATTGGCCCTGCAGGTCTGGAGCAAATGCTGCATTCATTAATATTAATTTGCCTAAATACCTGGAGATGTCGCAATGTATATCAGGGTTATATCTTCAGGTATTTACAAGCACAGCAGATGTTATATTCTATGTCGCTTCCTGAACGTTCTTGGGACGGTGAGTTTGCCCAAGAAACTTTCTGCACGAGCGCCAGCCAAGGCATTGGCCTATACACATACAGCACAGCAATGAAGTAATAAAATGAACTAGGATCACACTAATCCAGCACGTTATTATTCTGAGTTGCCCCACTCAAGTGGCGGCTATATTGAGTGGGGCACATGAGATTAATAACGTGCTGGATTAGTGTGATCCTAGTTCATTTTATTACTTCATTGCTGTGCTGTATGTGTATAGGCCAATAGTAGTTGGATCTGTATGTGCGTTATACTTAACCGAAATTAATCGATTAATCGATGCAAAAAAATTTTGATTAATCGAACACGAAAATTATAATCAGTAATAGCCCTATATTATTTAAATATTGTATCATCAATATGTCTGTGAAGGTTCTCTTTCATCCAGGTCATGGTATATCTGTAAAAAATAAGTCAAGGCAATTGAACTTGCTGTATTTTTCTTGAAGACGTTTCACTGGTCATCTAACCAGCTTTCTCAATTCAGAATGACTTGAATTGAGAAAGCTGGTTAGATGACCAGTGAAATGTCTTAAAAAAAATACAGCAGGTCCAGTTGCCTTGACTTATCTTTTACAGACATTGTATTATCAAGATCTTAATTGATAAAAATTGTCAGAGTCTGGCCTCCCAAAAAAAGAAAGTGAATGCAGCCACCATATCTAAAGACTGGTAAGCTGCAATATATTAAACATTTTGTTCTTGGATTTAGATACACTTTAAGACCCCTGTCAGTTTTTTTTTGGGGGGGGGGGGGGGGTGCCTGCCCATGTCCCTTCAGGGAGATTTCTCTTTACTTCCTATGCAAAAGTACAAAAAAAAACTACAACTGTGAGTTAATAAGAGGTGGACCTGGGAATCACTCACTTGGTTCTTGGTCAGTGGTCATTGTTTTGCAAGTGGCGTATTGCAAACACTGTTTTTTCTTCAAATCTTGCCTCTTACTGCAAGTTCTACATACAAAACACAGACGAAAGGAGGAGAGAGACAGTTTTACTAACTATATCCTCTAATGTAGTAAAATGTTTTAAAATGACAGAAATACTGTATTACTGGTCACAGAGGCATAAAGACAACTGTCATGGTTCTCAAGCCGCTTGTTACTGGTTTCGTTCAAACTTTTTCCTATTGCATGCAAGTAAATGTTTTTTCACAATAAATACATTAAATACGTATTGACTGTAAATGTCTGAAAAAACTAAGTAAGATCTTTGTGCAGCCTACCATATCATGATGAGAGGTGAAAAGCATATACATAAAAATTCCAAAGGTAAAATGCAAGTGTGTGTCACCTTTGATTACACAAAACACTGTCATAATGCATTATGTGGCACAATGTAGAAACAGTATATTAGGAAAATCTGCCAGCCAAATTGATTTATTTCATGGTTTTTGTACAGCAAAAGAAAGACACTGTCATCATTTCAACATAATCTAACCCTTTTTGGTCCTAGTTGCGGGGAACAGTCTTCCATTCTTTAGGTGTTTGTATCACTGTATTCCCGAGTGTGGCTCGGGGTTACTGCTTTGTTAACCCCAAGCCACACTCGGGAATACCAATGGATACGCACTGAAATCTGCCCCTCTGCGCGAAAAAGAAGCTCAAGTACTTTTTTGTGCGTAGGGCGTTTTCCAGCGCGACAAAACGGGCTGAAATACGCCCAGGTGGAAACCATGCCCTTAGGGATTCATAGGATTTCACTTCTTGAGCGTTTTTCAGCGCTTCGATCAGCGCTGAAAAACGCCCAGGTGTGAACCAACCCTAAGAGAGTACATCTATACATTAAAACTTTCAATACATAATATAAAATAGCAAGAGCAAACATATGGAAATAATATATAACATTATATTTAACCAAATCAGCTTATTCTGGTGCTCAGATCCCAGCACTGCATGCTTTTAGCATAAAACTGCTTTTTGTCAACATGGATGGCTCCTAATGCAGGATGGGGTGAGCAAGTAGCTCAGCATGTTAATGTTAGAAATTATGGTTAGTGTTAAAGGCTCACTGTTATGGTTTAATTGTAGGGAGTGAGGTTAAATTGTAATTATAAAAACACGGTGATCTCTACTTAATGGTGTAAATTCTGAATTAGTTAAAAAATTGTGAAAGAAATTGTAAAAAAAAATAATACAACCATATAGTTCCCTTGCAAAATTTGAAGCATGTACTGTAAGTCGACCAGTTGCTATAAATAACTTCTCCATTTTCACTCCACTTGTATTTGTCCTAGTTATCATAAATCAGCCCCACACTAGATAGAATATACATATTCTGGGCTTGTGACACCTGTGTATAGCATAATAATTATAAAATAATAAAACAGGCGGTTATATATATATTGGAACAAAAACATATAAGGAAATAATTTTATAGGTTGCTATTTAATTAAAAACAAAACAAAACATGAGTTTGGTCGATTGAGCTTTATTTTTGACAAGTACAGAAGAGTTTTTGGAGATTTATACGGAAATCAATGCTTTTGGCAGTTCAGATTTCTATGCCAAAAAAAATATTGAAGAAATATACACGAGATCATTGAATGCATACAGCATATTTGTGTAGCATGGATTACAAAAACCCTTTCTGTCGATTTTCAGTTTTTCTTGTAAATCCAGTCTGTCGAGTAAAATGTTTTAGATATTAATATGAAAGTAGGAATATTTGGTAAACATTTGTGATATATAACTACAATTGGCAAAATACAACATCCCAAAACAGCCAAACAGATTTACAGTTTATTTGTCATATCAGATAACTGTATTTTATAAATACTAAGTACATTTATACAATCTCAATGCATAAGACTGAATATGTTAAAAGAAAAAAAGAAAGTCACTGACAAATCTTATTTCCTATGAATTTTTTATAAATAAAAACACGCAGGGGTCTATTCACAAAGCTGCTGAAGGATCTGGCCGTAGCTTTGGCCGATCCTTCGGCTGGCTTCCTGCTCCCGGCCGCCAAGGAGAGAAACCCCGCTCTGTCTTTTTTCTTTATTCTGACACGAGCATGTCAGAATAGAGAAAAAAAAACAAAAATTCCCATTCAAAAGCATTGGGAGTTTACTATTGGCTATTTCAATTTCAATAGCCAATAGTAAACTAACATTGTACCCGCCCTCTTTTTCAGTTCCCCATCAGGTCCATGAGCAGAGGGCGGGTACAATGCTAGTTTACTATTGGCTATTGCAAATTGAAATAGCCAATAGTAAACTCCCAATGCTTTTGAATGGGAATTCGTCTATTTTTTTTTTTTTGTTTTCTGACATGCTCGTGTCAGAATAAAGGAAAAAAAAGACACAGCGGGTTTCTCTTCTTGGCGGCCGGGAGCGGGGGGCCTCCCAGAGCGCCCGGGGGATTTTTTTTATTTTTATTTTTTTACAGCAGCAGAGCCGCCGGACAATAGGAAACTATTGGGCGGAGCTAGCTGTCACTGCTAGCTCCGCACAATCGTTTTCTATTTACTTTTTTCTACTTTTTTCACTCTTTTTCTGTTCTGCTCGGTGCCTCTGAGGGACCGAGCAGAACAGCCGAGCCAAATGCAGCTCGGCGGCATTCGGCTATTCTCTCACTGCTGTTCGGGATCTTTCAGAATAGCCCGAACAGCAGTGTGAAGCCTGCCGGAGGTTCGGCTCAGCCGATCCAGATGTTGGATCGGCTGAGTCGAACTCCTTCTGCACTTCGGGTCAGCCGAACATGCTGAGCATGTTCGGCTGATCCGAAGCCACACGAAGCAAGCCGATGTACGGCTGATTTCAGCCGATATACGGCTGAAATCAGCCGTACCAGCCTGAAGTGAATAGCCGAACAGTGTTCGGCTCACTTCACTTCTGATCGGTCATTCACTCGGCTGCCCTCGGCAGCTTTGTGAATAGACCCTTCAGTAACATATGTGTGTATGTATATATATATATATATATCGTGTTCGACTGAGCCGAAGTGTAGAAGGAGTTCCACGGCAGTGAGTGAATAGCTGAATGCCGCTGAGCTATTCTGCTCGCTACCTCCAAATAGAATAGAAAAAAAAGGAAATAAACGGGGAAAAAAATGTTGAAAAATATTTTTACAAATGTAATAAAATAGGAAAATTAGAAAAATTAAGAAAATAATACAAATATTTTAAAGAAAATAATAAATAAATAAATAAATTAAAATAAATTTTAAAAAACGACGCACACCGACCCAACCACACGCGACGAACTCCCACCGCATAATGTCAAATCTGACAGATGCTGGCAAAACATAAACAATTGGGCGGAGCTAGCGGTGACATCACCTGTGTCTTCCTCATTCAACCTCAGATACTATGTAACTATGTAATACAGGCATCCCAACCTGAAAAAAGTAATTTCAGGGAGGTGCCCTTCAAATGATTTTCTGCTGATAGTTTTGTACCTTTTCTGGTTAGCATATGTCATGTAATAGTTTTGAAGTAACATTGCAAAATTCTCTAAATCCAAGACTATTTCATGTCTGTTTGGTGTGAAACCAAATGTATCAAATCATTTCTTTATTCTATAGCATATTTACCTCACACTGCTAATAGTATATGTAAGGTGGGAAGCGATGAGGTGGAGGAGGTGGAGGAGGTGGAGGAGGAGGATGAGGATGCCAGTTGCGTCTGTTATTCCAAGGGGAAGGGACAGGAGAAGGAGGAAATGGAGGTGAAGGTCCATATGGTTTTGGGTATGGATGTGGAGGTGGAGGTAAAACTGGACGACGCGGAGGATGATATGGATAACCTTAAGTAAAAACATTTAAGTTAGTTATGACTTTTGTTAAAATGTGGTAGTAATGTTTATAGTTGTGCATACATAGTATGTGTTATATTGCCAAAGTAATACAGCTGCCCATTGTTGCTAGTACATAAGTTGCTAGGGCCCTAAAAGAATTGGGGCACCCCTAGGCACCTAGACTGAAATGTTGCAAGGATTGTAACATAACAAAAGCTCTACTAGGCTGACAGTTCCACCAATCCCCCATTCTCTATGTTATTGTCTCACTCTTTCTCCCTTTTCCTTTATTTAACTGTCTTTCCTTTCTTTGGCATATGTCTCCTTTCCAGTAGAACTCTCACATTTAGCCATTACTGCAATGGCCATTTACTGACAGAGAACTAGGGTTCTCAGACTAGGTTCTCAGAAGTACTTTGCAGCTTAACTTTTTCCCTAATTACACAATTCACAAATGAGCTGATACTTGGAAATACCTTTATCTGTATTATAAAAAATACTGAAATGTCATAAATATGATATGCGTGAAATGAATCATCAAATCATGTATATTATGTTCTTAAGTGAAAAAAAAAGATATATGCTTTACAAAGTAGAAGTAAACCTAAAAGCCCAGTAATTTGTACTTGGAATGATGGTAACAAATACTGCACATGAGACCCAGGGCACTAAGGAGCAGACCTGGGGGTCATGCCCATGGGGGG
>NW_017308780.1:0-23618 GCF_000935625.1 Nanorana parkeri | reverse complement strand
GGGGGGGGGGGGGGGTTATCACTGCTTTTGGATGCTAGAAGCAGATTGAAAATGAGGGCATGTGTGGTTGTCTTTGAGCATCTTTCCTGCCCATCACATTCTTAAACACAGCCTGTCACATCAGGAACCATTTGTACAGTATATATGCCTATGGAGACATACTGCAGACATTTCTTTCCCTAGCATATCTAGGGGAGAACAGTAGCAATTAGATAAGGTTTTCTAACAGTTCTTCAAATGAATTTCAGTACTGAAGCCCTGTCTAGGTTGCCATAAGTGTAATCACTAGTGCTAGTGCTCCCAATCATTTTTCTATGTGCAAGCACATTTGACTATTCTCCGTTGTCTATAGCTAACTATAGTTCTGAACTTCTTTATCTATTTATGAGAGATTTAGGCTAGTGGAGATTAAAAAAGATAGCCTGCTGTTCTAATAATCTAGACTAGTTAGCTGTGTATCTTTTGTTATCAGAACATAATCCCGTGAAACATATTTTTTACTACAATAAAGTGTATGTCAAGCCAAAACATTTTTCCTTAGTTTTGGATAAAGCGGGGTAAGGGTTAGTACCATCACTTCCTATCCTGCTGGTGATGCTTTACCAGACAGGACATGAGGGGAACTCTCCAACAGCAACAGAGACAGAATTAAAAATGTATTTTTCTTAAGTAACGTAGGGGAAGAGTGGAACCCCAGCCAGATCTTTAAATCTGTGTGTTTTTCTATTGCAGATTCCATCTGGTAAAACTGTAACATGTGCATTGTGAAACTAGCTTTAAAAAACATTAGTTGTGTAGGCACTAAAAGATACTCACCAGAACCAGACATGATGAAAAGCCTGGAAAACAAAAGAAATGCATCAGATTTTCAGATAGATAGATAGATAGATAGATAGATAGATAGATAGATAGATAGATAGATAGATAGATAGATAGATAGATAGATAGATAAATAGATAGATAGAAATCAGCTGTACTGCATCTTAATACTCCGTGACTGTCCAGGATCATACACAGCTCAGTCACTACTGTACATGTGCTGGATTTTATCCTCTTGACAGATTATTAGACCAGTGTCTCCCTGAATAGCCTGAATAGAGGCACAGATTGAAGAATTAATTAAGATTTCAGGCAAGGGCTGTGTGGAGGTGAGCAGGACGCACAGTGGAGATTTGGAACAGGAATGCTGTAGGTAAAGTTATGGTTGTAGGTAATGTTATGGTTGAATGTTAAAGAGCTGTAAGAAAGCAAAATTGTACTAAAGCTGCATTAATGGTTTAAAATGCACATGTGCCCAGACTATGGAAATTAAATTATAAAAGGGTTATTCCCAAAGCTGCCAAAGGCAGCCAAGTGAACAACCGACCCAAAGTGAAGCGCGGTTCGGCTATTCACTTCAGGCTTGTACGGCTGATTTCAGCCATAATCAACTTGCTTCAGCTGGCTTCGGTTCGGCTGAGCCGAAGTGCAGAAGGAGTTCGACTCAGCCGATCCACCATCTGGATCGGCTGAGCTGAACCTCCGGCAGGCAACTCGGTGCCGTTCGGCCTATTCTTATAGGCGCCAAACGACAGTGACAGCGAATAGCCGAATGCAGCCAAGTGGCATTCGGCTCGCCTATTTTGCCCAGTACCTCTGTGGTACCGAGCAGAATAGAAAAACTGTGCAAAAAGTAGGAAAAAAATGGTTAAAATGGTAAATAAATGATAAATCTTAAAAAATAAACAAAGATTTCCAAAAAAAGTAAAAAAATTAAGAACATTGCAAAAACAAAAAACAAAAATAAAGAGCATTAACCTCTTGCCGTCCGCCCGTAAAAAAACGGACGGACGGCACTGCTGCATTGGCGGGTTGCCGTCGCCAGACGGCATTTTTTTTCTGCTTGCGCACGCCCCCTAGCGGGCACGCACGGGCAGAAAAAACCCGACCATTGCACACACCCGTTACCGGGTGTTTCACATATAGGCGATCAGCGGTTCCATAGCCCGCCGATCGTCTATATGTGCTCGTTCTCGTCCGCCTACCTGCACCCATCCCCCCCATCTCTGCTTCATCAGCTTCTTTTGGGGTCCCCGGGTGACATTAGGGGTCCTAGAGACCCCTAATGTCTCCATAAAGAGGACCTGTCAGTGTGCCTTTGCTATTATATAGGGGGTTGTTATCCCCCTATATAATAGCAATAACAATAAGTGCAAAAAAATTAATATAAATAAAAATAAATAAAAGTCACATATAAAAAAGTAAAATAAAATAAAAGTCAGATATAAAAAAAGGGGGAAAAAAACCCCAAAATGTTTAACTCCCCCACCCCCACGTTTACGCGCCTATAAACGTAAATACGCGTCCGGTGCCCCAGCGCGCAAAAATTACAATTGCGCTACACATGTTACATATCGCCGCGAACGTCGCAGTGAGAGCAATCATTTTAGGGCCATCAATCACTGATAACACTAAACTGATGAGCGGTAACAGCTTTTAAAGCGTCGCCTATGGCCAATTTTGGGTATTATCGTTTTTTGAGGTTTCGCGCGCGCACGCAATTTTAAGGCTTGACATGTTTAGTGTCTTTTTACCCGACGTGACCCCATCTTTTATATTTTACCAAAAAATTGGGTAATAATAAATGTTTTATCATTTAATATAGGGGAAACAGTTTTTTCAGGTCCCGGCCAATGAATAACAACTAGGCGGAGCCAGCCGTGGCTTCGGGGGGACGCTGATCTGTCATTGAAACTGGGCGGAGCCAGCCGTGAGATTATGGCTGGCTCCGCCCAGCTGTCAGTTGCGAGGCTTTCAGACGGCCAATGGCCCTCCTGTCGGCCCCCTTCAGCTTTTATCTTACGAACATGCTACACACCCGCGAACATCGTACGATGCTCGGAGGGTTTTCGAACATATTCCTAAGATAAAAGTCGTGCGACCTTACAGTAGTAGAGGTCGCATGGCTTCCACACACCTTACGATAATCGTACGATCGCGGGATTTCCCACGATTATCGTACGATTATCGCAAGGTGTGTGGGCACCTTATCCCTTGTGATATTGTACTGGTCAGAAGGTTCAAGGAAACTGAGCTGAGAGAGTAAGAGCCAGCTGCTCAGAAACATGATGACAATAGATGCTTTGGTGAACATATTAAAAATACTTAGCTGTACAGTATATTTGTTAGATCTGGGTTAATCTTTAAAGGGAAGTTAGAGAGTTTAATACTATGTCAAATTGCTTTTACTGCTTTTTAGATTTTGTAATGACTTTAGAGTGAATGATCTAGGCACATGTTCACATTAAGTCTAAGTAAACCTCACAAACTTAATTCTTATATGGCTAAATCTCTCTAAAAAAAAAACAACACAACAATAGATAAATCATGACTGACTGGCTATTGTTTACTACCTGTGCACTGTGACTGTGCCCACATGAGGTCTTACTGTGTGCCCTGAAGTCAGGCAGATTCAATGGCCAAACATACTCTGCTTCCCCATGTCATTGTGCACTAAGCATAGGCATTCAGTATAGTGCTTCGAAGGACTGTCACTATCAGTTTGAAACAAGCCCTATAGCCTATGAAGCTGCCCCTACCTAATTCTGCATCCTGCCAATTCTGTTTGTTCAGACAGCAGCCATACTCTACATGTCCCAGGTATTAATGCACCTGAGTCTCTACCCACTACCATGGCCCATTATTGTGATGATCAATCTTACAAGCGTCTTTCCTTGCAGAGCAAGCATTAGCACTCAAAATAACTTAGAGCCACCACTGGGCAAATGTTTTACTAGCCAACATTCTCAGGGAGGCATCTGCTTAACAGGGGTCAGTTTTACCCATTCTGCCAAACCTCTTATGGATGGTTTATTCTTCCTACCACATTCTGATATGAAAATTCTTTCCACTTAAATTTCAAAGAAATAGGAAACCCGTGAGAGGAATGAAGTATCATTTTGGTGGGTTGACAATTTAGCTCCTTTCGATGCACATAAATGCTTTCAAAGCTAGTATTCTTTAGATTTCCTCTTCTGTCTAGCTGCATAGCATATATTTTATGTGTCCATGGTTATTTTTCTCATATAGTCTACTTACCTAAAACTGCCGCTTCGATGAATAGATTCTGTGACTGGCACTCTTAGAGATCCCAGTACTTTTATATCCACAGAAAGATAGGAAGGGAATACCAGTAATAAAAGGCAATTATCTGATGCAAGACGCAGCTCCCAATTTGCATATCATAGTCTATTGTTATGCTAGTCATCTTTTAATCATATCAGAAAACATGAAATGGCATTCCCTTCTTCTGAAACACTTGTGAAAATATCTCAATTAAGTTATGACAAAGAACTATGAAACAAAAATATGCGCATGCAGAGGTTCAGGGCACGTGCATCTCATATATGCCTGAATAGCCCTCTATATGGTGGAAAATCCCGTTCCCCCATGCCAAATCACATATACAACTCCCGGTCTCCTTGTCTCTATTTCTGTAAAAAAATAAATCAAGGCATCTGCACTATCTGAATTTTTCTTGAAGATGTTTCGCTGATCGTCCGACTAGCTTTCTCAGTTTAGAATTACTTCTCTGGGAATAAATATAGTGAATTTTGTTCCAATCAACATAATCTGTTAGTCATAACTAGCATGGGGTCAGAGACAAAAGAGTGGCCTTTTTCCTTTAGATGTAGGTACACAGCTGAATCCTGACCAGAGGGTTTGGCTCTTCTATGCTGTGCAATACGCTGGTGTAACTTCTGTTTTTGTTTCTCCGACGTACAATTCTGAGCACTCCTCACTGCACTGGACTGTGTACACAATGTTTTTCAGCTTGTGTTTTGGCGCTGCGTATTTTGGGTAAACCGGCTGTTGCCTCAGTGTAACGCTGGGTTTAAAGCAGACAGGGATGCAATGTTTCTCAGACACCCCAGGTTTTCATTTGTCATGCTTTTCACCTTCACTGGTAGTCTTGGTGTTCTTTCCTCCCTTCTTTCTGTTTTGACAAAGGCCCAGTATGGATACCCTCAGGTTTTAAGCACCCCTCTCAGGTGTTTGAGTTCCTTCACTTTGGCCTCGGTGCTTATGGGGATTTTCTCTCTTTGATGTGGGGCAACAGTGTAACTAGCCCATACTGGATCGCTTTGCAAATACTCTCCCACCAATGGAAGGAGGTGGGGTAAAAACATCAGACAGTTCCTGTGGTACTGTGTGTAAAATGTGTCTATAAAACGTGTGCAGAATGGATAGACACTTATGATAGTTCACTTAATAAAAGTTCTGATGCTGGCCATATATACTGGAGTACCTGCAATGTTGAGAAATACAGTATATAGGAAATTTCCCATCAATGTCAATAGAAAATTATATACTTTATATACCTAGCATTAGCTTGTGTGTGTGTGGTTAATTCTGCACTAAGGGAGGTCTGCAAAGGAGAAAGTATAACTAGCTGGAGTGCAGAAAGAATACTGTAGTTGCTCTTGTGGCCATGAGGTCAGATGGCCCATGCAAAAAGCTAATCTGTCACCAGTCACAACATTTAATACATCAGTTGTCCTTTCAATAATGCCTATTACAGGAGCTTGCATGATCCTACTATAAAAATCACAGCTGGGAAAATGTACAAAAACGGATGCAATAATAGCTGGAGTAAAAGAGGAGCAGCTACACGGAGAAACTAATCATATTCTTTGAGTAATGGCATCACTTCTAATACAATATTATTTGCACCAATATAAATGAAAAACAAAGGCTCTACATCCTGTGGGGTATGCTTTTGACTGTGAAACCCATTGCAGTGTTTACGTTTTTTCTGCCTGCTAGAGGGAAGTAAGAATTCTCATTTAACCCCTTCATGACTGAGCTTGGTTTTCGTTTCTGTTCATAAATGAATTTGTGTACCTAACGCCTCACTTAGGACAAATATTAAAAAAGAGGAAAAAACATAAAGAAAACACTTTTTCCCCAGTTCTGATTTGTAGTATTTTTTATTTGGAAAAATCCTCATATTCCCAGGATTTTAGAAATGTTTCTGTACTTCTCAGCCTATAACTAAAACCTAACATTTTAATCTTTTTTCTCGAAAAGCTAAAGGTAAAAGTGGTCACCTGACACACAATGTCACTGTCACTAAGTGTCACACTTAGTGACAGCGACATACTTTGGACATCACTGTCATGAGGGGGGGTTAAAAAAATAATTAACCCCTTAGGGTGAAAAACAAATTTTTTACAATTTTCATTGTAAAGGGGTAATTTTTATATACATTATAGTATAAAATTATATTTAAATATATCATTTTTATTTGTTACATTTACCATATTTTTCCATGTATAAGAGCTGCAAACCTAAGAGAGAAGCTAATTGGTTGCCATGCACAGCTGCTCTCACTGTCAGACACCCGGTTCCTGAAGGGGATCGGGTGTCTAAAAAGGTTAACTCTTTTATTAATGAATGCCTCTGTACTGAGGCATCCATTAATGAATGGTAACCACTGATTCTCAGCGGTTACCAGCATTGTAGAGCAGCAAATAACTGGTCATAACGGGGCCATTCATTTGAGCACTTTGTGATGGGACGTACAGTGTACGTCTCTCATCATGAAGGGGTTAAAGTATGGACTTTCAATGTATTCATTGGTGTAAGAGTCTATAGACTGATAATTTAATAGTTAGTTGGTATGGTCATGTGACCAATGATATTATTATATTCCAAAAACTCATTCATTCATGCAGAGACAGGCAATCTTACTAAAGAAATAAGGACTGTATAATATACAATACAACATGATATGCAGGAAACGGGAAAAATATAGGACAACAACATGTGAGTATGTAAACAGTTAATAAATATAGGACACACGAATGTGGTATTTTAAATCCAGACATTTGAATGTAATTACTGGGCTCTTGCTACATAACATATTAACATACTGATGTAGATTTGCAATTTGATGTACTCATAAATAATCAAAATAAATTGTAGTGTTCAGCTTGCCTTACATAACAAATGTCAGCAGCAAAAACAAAAAAAAGTTGGCTATAAATAAGAAATTGCAATAATAATATATTTGCCTGAATTACAGTATACATTGTATGCCAATGTAATTACATGCATGAGCTCAGAAAGAAGTTCAATGGATGGTAAGGTCTGGTGTTACATACACATCTGTTTTACATATTGAATGCCAGTTTGATTGTAGGCGATTGTTTGTTACACATCAGATATAACAGCGATATTTCCGTGTTTGCGGATGACACCAAAACTGGGAGGGTAATAGACACGGACTTAGACATTATAACATTACAGGAGGACCTGGATAAAATAGGGGAGTGGGCATTAATGTGGCAGATGAGGTTTTATGTCGATAAATGCAAAGTAATGCACTTTGGAATTAAAAATAAACAAATGGGTTATACAATTATGGGTATGCCGCTGGGGAAGTCAGAAATGGAGAAGGATTTGGGGGTCATTGTAGACCACAAACTGAAAGGTAGTTTGCAGTGCCAGGCTGCTGTAAACAAAGCTAGCAGGGTTTTGTCCTGTATTAAAAAGGGGATGTATTGCAGGGACAAGTCTATAATTTTGCCACTTTATAGATCATTGGTTCGACCTCATCTGGAGTACGCGGTCCAGTTCTGGTCACCAGTACTAAGAAAAGATGTCCTTGAGTTGTAAAAAGTCCAGCGGAGGGCAACCAAACTAATTAGGGGTATGGAGGACCAGAGCTACGAGACAAGGCTACTAAATTTAAACATGTTCACATTGGAGGTGAGGAGATTAAGGGGGGATATGATCTCCATGTACAAAATGTTCAATGGTGGTAGCAACATTAGCGATAAACTGTTTAAAATTAACTCCATTACAAAAACTAGAGGCCACCACCTAAAATTGGTGGGAAAAAAATTCCAGCACAAGGGGCGAATGGGGTTCTTCACAGTAAGATCAGTTAGGGTCTGGAACTCACTGCCACAGGCGGTGATTTCAGCAAATAATGTGGAATTGTTCAAGAAACTTTTGGACGATTTCTTAAGGGACCGCAATATACAGGGGTACAGGTACTCCTAGAATGAGATCCTAATAGGTTGGACTTGATGGACTAATGTCTTTATTCAACCTCAAATACTATGTAACTATGTAACTATCCCATGGTCAGCAATGGTTACCTGCACACTTTTCTCCCTGGCAGTTGCCATCCCTCGTTATATCTTCAGGCAAAATCCAAAGCCCTCCCCCATCCCTCCTGCTCCAAAATGTTCTCTTTTTATTGAATTAGGGTATGCACGCAAAAGTACAAAACACATAGAGGGGAATTTATCAAATCTGGAGTAGACAAAACCTGGAGCAGCTGTGCATGGCAACCAACCAGCCTCTCACTTTCATTTTCAAATGTTAACTGAACAAACCAAAGAGAGAAGCTTATTGGTTGTCATGCACAGCTGCTCCAGATTTTGTCTGCTCCAATTTTGATAAATTCCCCTCATATGTTTTACATACATACATTTACGCAGACCTGAGGCATCCCGGATTCCCATCTCTTCAACTGTCCATGACCTCTTCCAGCAGGGGTGCAGTAATGAAGCAGGGAGCCTGGCAGTGGGTCATGTGACCACCCGTCCAGCTTCCTGATAGGATAGAAAGCTGCACACCTTTCCAGACACCAAGGACTGTGGCTGTTATGTGAGGAATGTAAGTGGCAAGTGCTGCTGTGCTCTCTCCACCGGCTCAGTCATTAAAAACATGGCGCTCACTGTTGCTGTTTTGGTTTTGCGCTCTGGGTGATTAGAGTGTGCCCCGACACACCCAGCACACCCTGTGCACATGCCTATGGGTTGTTTTCTTTGATGCCCAGATGTGGAAACCTGCCAGAAATGGCCCAGCAACACCGGAATTTTTAACCTGTTGCCGAGTCACACACACTGCTCTCTGCTTCACTGGCAGGAGGAGGACAGGATGGGAGGAGAAGCAGAGGGCAGGAGGAGCAGTGGGCGGGAGGAGGAGAATCAGTGAGTGGGAGGAGTAGGAGCAGCGGGTGGGAGAAGGAGTTGCTGGAAGATAGAGAAACAGTGAACAGGAGGAGGAGGACTGGATGGAAGGAGGACAAGCAGTGGGCTGGGGAAGGAGGAACAGTAGGTGGGAGAAGGAGTGGGTGGGAGACAGAGAGGGAGTGAGCGGGAGGACGAGTGGGTGGGAGAAGGAAGACGAAGAGGGACCCTCAGAATTGTAGGATGCCTTTGCCTCTGCCAAGATCTTCTGTGGATGTAGGCTGCCTCAAATCCTTCTCTCTTTCCTAAACTAATCCGAAACAGACTCGATGATGTTGAGATCATGCCTCTGTGAGGGCCAAACTATCACTTCCAGGACTCCTTGTTCTTTTCTACGCTGAAGAGTTCTTAATCACATTGGCTGTATGTTTGGAGTCGTTGTCCTGCTGCAGAATGAATTTGGGGTCAATCACACGACTCCCTCTTGTTGAGTCGCTTAGCCATGTTTACACATCGGAGGAATGGCTTTAGGCCGCAATTCTTCCATAAAGACTTCTGGCCAGACTTCTCAGGACAGTAGATGGGTGTACCTGGGTCACACTGGTTTCCGCCAGTTCGGTGCTGATGGCACTGCTGGACATCTTCCGATGTCGAAGGGAAGTAAGCATGATGTGTCTTTCATCTGCTGCATTAAGTTTCCTTGGTTGACCACTGTGTCTACGGTCCTCAGCGTTGTCTGCTTCTTTGTGCTTCTTCAAAAGAGCTTGAAAGCACATCTTGAAACCCCAGTCAGCTTTGAAATCTTTGACTGGGAGAGACCTTGCTGATGTCGTATAACTACCTATGCTCTGGTGATGTAACCTTACTAGAATGCAATGCTTGGGCACGATTACATCATTTGTGCCAAAGTGGAAAAGAAGTGGAAAAAAATAAATTGTAAGTAAAATTAAAATGTTTGTTTAGCTAATAAATGTACAATTATTTCATATCAGCATGCACAGCTGTATGCTGATGTGATTTTTAGGGGTAAAGGTCCACTTTAAAGGAGAACTATTGGGAGAGTAAAACATACTCTTCCCAATAGTCAGAACCGATCTAAGCTTGCTCCCGTGATGGACTACAATCTCACATTTTGCTTACTAATTTGTACTGAGATTTTAGTCCATCACGGGAGCAAGCTTGGAGCGGTGATTACTTTACAACACACACAGGGACCATGGGGAGCAAAAGTAGCCACCCTCCAGAAGGAAGGACAGTGTCAGCACCAATTCAGAGATGATTGGAGGATCTACCGCTGAGTGATGCACAAATAAGCCACATTTTTGTTAATAGTTAAGGTACTTGAATGTATTTTAAAACTTAACTCCTGAGTTTAGTGTCTTTTTAATTAGAAAATGGGCCAATCACCCAGGTACCAGCTCTGTCACATGGGGGATCAATAGCCCTGTGTAAACTATTATTATTATTATTATTATTACATAGTATTTATATAGCGCCAACAGTTTGCGCAGCGCTTTACAATATAAGGAAGACATTACAGTTACAATACACTTCAAAACAAGATGGTAAGGAGGACCCTGCCCCTGAGGGCTTACAATCTAAAAGAGGAGGGGGAAATGATACATGAGGTGGCTGTGGTAGCTGTGGGAATGAATTATGTGAGAATGTGAAGGTTCAGTGGTTAGGTTGAGGTGGGATAGGCTTCCCTGAAGAGATAAGTCTTTAGGGAATGCCTAAAAGCAGTCAAGGTGGGAGATAGACGGACAGGTTGGGGTAAGGAGTTCCAGAGGATGGGAGAGACTCTAGAGAAGTCCTGGAGGCGAGTATGGGAGGAGTGGACAAGGGAGCTGGAAAGCAGGAGGTCAATGGATGAGCGGAGGGGACGTTTAGGGTGATACTTTGAGACAAGGTCTGAGATATATCCGGGGGGGAGTTGTGGATGGCTTTATAGGTGACTGTTAATATTTTGCATTTTATCCTCTGGGCGAGTGGAAGCCAGTGGAGGGATTGGCAGAGGGGGGATGCAGACACTGAGCGGTTGGTAAGGTGAATGAGTCTGGCAGCTGCATTCATGATAGACTGAAGGGGGGACATCCTGTGTAGTGGAAGGCCAATGAGGAGGGAGTTACAATAGTCAAGACGAGAGATAACAAGGGAGTGTATGAGTAGTTTTGCGGTGTCATTGGTGAGGAAGGGGCGTATTTTTGAGATGTTACGAAGGTGAAGGCGGCAGGATTTGGAGAGCGATTGGATGTGGGGAAGAAAGGTGAGGTCCGAGTCAAGGATGACACCTAGGACCTTGGCATGAGGGGAGGGTTGGATAGTTGTGTTATCAATCTGAAATGTTGGGGGAAGGTGCACGGGGTGGAGGAAAATATCATGAGCTCAGTTTTTGAAAGGTTGAGTTTTAAGAAATGTTGTGACATCCAGACTGGTGATGACTTGATTGACCAGCAGCCATACGGAGTGATGGGAAATGGAAATGTGAGTATGTGCTGCTGGAGGGGGATGATAAGGGTGTTTCTGTAGCATTGTCATAAAATGCAACTATGGGCAAAGATCAGAGAGGTTTTAGAACTCATGATTTAAAACTTAAACAGTAGATTTTTGCATGTAATGTATATAAGAGCTGCTACTCTAATCTTCTAAAATTAAGTCTTTATGTCTTCCTTGTGGCATATTACTGAATTCTAGGTGTTTTGGTTTTAACATCCATTTATACTTTCTTATAACTAGGACCAAAAACTAGCCAATCTTAGCAGGGATTAACTGAGAGATTATAATGTGCTTTCAACTAGGGATGCACCGAAATTTCGAAAATAGCACTTTTGGCAAAATGTCGAAAGTACCCTCTTTCAGTTGAAATTGCGGTGCATGCCTGGTTTCTCTCCTCAAAATAGACAGAGATCTCCTCCCCGCACTATCCGCTCTGCATCCTGTGACAGCGAGTCAGGATGCAGAGCGGGTACAAGCAATCAGCAATCAGATGATCGCTGACTGCTTGTAAATAATTGAGGGCCGAATCCAATCCCCACTGCAAGCAGGTTATACTGACACTTAACGACCATCCAGCCCTAATATAGGCTACAAAGTACAGCTTTCCCTGAATCCACCACTTAATATTGTTGCTAAAGTCCTGAAGAAGGGGAAGGTTGATTCCCCCCGATAAACAACCTGGTTAAACCTTTAAGCGAGATTGCCATTATTTTAAGAGGCACTACTAACCACACATACAGGTACTGATACCGGGTACTGTCTGCAGCTATGTACAGCACCCTGCTGCCCCCTAACCTAAGGTGTTTAGGAAAAACTGAAAGTTTTATTAAAAAATTACACTTCCTGTTACAAGTTTTATTAAAAAATTACATATATATTAATGGGGGGCACTAGGAAAGGTAAAATATTAGCAGAATAAACTTAAATAAAGATGTAGGTTTGTCCACTTGGGTAAACACACATAAGTAACATATTCAGATCTGGCAAGCAAATGAGCGTCCCTCTCTCTCTTCCCCTCTGCAGCTCTGTCAGTCTTTGCAGTGAGGGAGCAATGATCTGCGGCCAGTAGAAGACGTTCTGCTGCTTAAAGAGCCCACAGCCAAGCTACATATGTCGCGTCCACAGCGAAGGTCCATATGATACTTTGGAGTCACATTGCTCATTGTGGGGTTTTGGGGTTCAATAGGCCGACTGTTGTGGTTATAAGAATTTAAATAAATATTGGGTAATATTTTTGCAGTTGTGAGAACCTAATGGATGGTTTTATGTATTTTATTTTTTCTACATACAGTATAAAGCATTTTGAATAGCACTTTGATTATATTATTTTTTTTGTGGGTAACCTACACCCCAACATATGTTGAAAAAGAAGAATAACCTTGTGCATTATCCAAGTGGCACCAGAGGACAAAAATAGGGATAATGTATGCACTCACAAAGGACTGGAAAATGCCAGCAGATGTATCAGCTGCGGGGGTGTAACAAAAGTGGAATATTCTGTGTCACCAGGGCTGTGCAGTGTGTTAGGAGGGCTGTGTAACATCTCATCAGGGGTCTGGAGGTGGGCGGCCGGGATCCAAAGGAAGGAGAAAGGAAGAGGAGTAGATGTGCGGCCGGCGCTGTAAGCAACGCCACAAGGTCCCCAGAAGGCTGCCGTGAGGTCCCAGGCAAGAGTGGGACATTAGGGTAGCTGCTTATCTTTAAAAATTGAAAGCACCAATATTGGTGCTACTGCTTACTTGTGAAAATGCCCAGTATCAGAACCGATAACAGTATTGGTGCATCCCTAATGTAAACCTATTTAATAAACTTCAGCTTTGAAAAGTTTCATCACATTCACAGATATAGGCTGTGCTGGCTACAATGCCAGAGTTGACTTTATGCCTAAACCAGCACTACTACATTTTTTTGAGATGTTTCTTTCAAAATGGATAATATTTTTCAGATTTATCAATATATTTAAAGAAGTCAGACAAGATTACAGTACTCATTTTTTGAGACAAACAGCATTAAAATATACTGTATGTATTACAAGTAACATAGGATCCTAAATATTTAAAAAATAATTGCAGGGGTAGATAATCACATTGAAGATGTAATGACCATAAATTATACAGCAGCCCACTCACACACTGTAAAACATGATATGCAAGCAATGCAAACACGTTTTAGGACAGCAGGTTATAATAAATATGGGGCAAATGTAGTATTTTAAGTCCAGACAACTAATGTAATCACTGAGCTGTTGCTCAAGACAGCAACATGCCTATTGCCATAATAATACAACATAAGTGTAGATTTGTAAGTTGATATATTCATAAATAATCAAAATACATTGTTTCTATGTTTAGATCACCTTTAAATAAATAAAAATACAAGTTGTCCATAAATTACAAATTGTAATAATTGCACCAATTATACACTATGAGGGGAATTTATCAAAACTGGAGCAGACAAAATCTGGAGCAGTTGTCCAAGGCAGCCAATCAGCTTCTCCTGAAGACAGAAGCTGATTGGTTGCCCTGGGCAACTGCTCCAGATTTTGTTTGCTCCAGTTTTGATAAATTCCCCTCTTTGTGTTTATATCTATTTTACACATGAGCTAAGAAAGAAGTTATATTGACTGTGAGTGATTAGATAGTAGTGTTGAGCTCATTGGGGACATTTATCAAGCAAATCAGTGACAGAAGCAGATGCAAATCAAGCTGCCTCTCAGCAAAGTCTCTGTGACAGATTTACAGTGTACTTGTGGCCTGTGCGTCAACTGCGACAAATTTGCAAGGTTTGCAACCGATATATCACTAAAGATGCGTTTTATTAGGTAGCAGTGAGACTTTAGAGCAGCAGAGTGTGGAATTTATGAAGCAAGCTGTAACCTTGTAGTAAATCTTATGCCTTAGAAATATCCCCTTCACACACCGCACCGATGTACCCCAGAATCCAACGGGTGCTTGAACAACAGGTGGATGGCGCCACAGTATACAATCTAGAAGATAGCTGTCCGCACACCATTCTGCTTCGGAATATCATATTTTTTCCTATTCCTTTAGCATGACATGTGGATGCCTTATCTATATGTCATGCTAAAGGAATACCAATACAGATGATATTCCGGACCAGAATGACTTGTAGTAAATCTATCGCATGGTCTGTTTCACTGTACTCAGCAATGTCCACCTGCATACAACTCGCCTTGGCAATGCTACCCTTTGTAATGCTATGATCCACATTAAAGTCTAACAATTGGCAGTGGGTTTTCATTTTAGTACTTGTATTCCATTGGCTCGTGGCTATTAAGTAAAAGCCCTGTCTCCTGAACACAGCAGGCAGCGTGACTGGAGTCAGGTTCCTTTAGAATGTGGCTTCAGTTAAGGATCAGTGGGGGACCATATCAAGAGATGGCGAGTTGAGTGGCTTATGCAGGGGAAAGCCAGTATTGGTGGGCAGCTAAGGGAGGGACTCAGCTTTAAGTTGTTTTTCGCCTGGAAAAGATTCCCTCACTGTGTATGTTTTCAGTGAGAGAAATAGTCCCCTCCCATCTACCCTCGATTACAAGAGTTTAGAGTTTTAGCACTCAGTGGTGTAAGTACGTTTTGCTAAAAGTTGTGGGGTCTGGAGGAAGGAAAGACTAGCAGGCGTGATTCATTTCTCATTTTTTCCGGTTATGGATTAACCTCTATGAATGTACAGGAGGACCAGGGTTGTTTACCTTGTCTAATGTTGTTTTTATTGCAGACTTCATGTCACAGCTAGTTGCATCCGTTTGCAGGCTGAGATGGTAGGTGGCTGATGTAGTGGCATTAATTCCAAGTTGAATACTAGAATATGCAATTTTTCACTGTCTATTTACTTGGACTCAAGGTTTGGTACTTAGTCCTCAAAGGAGTCGGTGACAGGAAGCCCAGGTCGGCCCTTGTGACTTTGCGGCTGGAGCCTAAAATGGATCCTAAGACTGGCAGCAAAGTAAAGTTGGGGATACTCCACTTAGCATTGGATTTGGACATGTATAATTGTTGTTGATGGGTTTTATTCTGGCTTATTATTAGGATGTTTATTGAATTAGTACACTGTGTCCAATACATATTAAAGAATTAAACTATGCCATGACAGTTCACTGAAAGTTCACTGTCATGGCATGAAAACAAATGGGCGGAGAGAGTGGTGACGTTTGGTGATGACTATCTGTTTACATTTGTGGCGGGACCAGTCGAATCGTTCATTCTGCGGCGGCAGTTCGTCGGTAGCTGGTGGGTCTAGTGGACAGCAGGACCTTGGATTACATCACTGGACGATATGATTGACGTTGGATTGCAGCGTTGGATCCGTAAGGAATTGTCGAAAACTGGCTCTTGTTTTTTTTTTCAAATATAGGAATTTTTCAAAAGTCTGATCTGTTTATTTACCTTCTTATTTAACCCTTTAGTGAATGAGTAGGGGTACAACCACCTCTTACTCATTCACAGGGGTGGGGGGGGGCGGCATGGAATGTGTAAAGTGAATGAAATACTAATAAAAGAGGGATTCACAAGAAGTCTTTATTCCATGAATCAAGAAGACAGATGGATAAACATCAGTCACTATCTGGGAATTTAAATAGAGAGGGAAGAAGATGGAAGCTATCTTCTCAACCAAAGTCAGAAAATTGCAGAAATTTTAGAACAATTCCATGTGCAAAATGCAAAGTAAGTAAAAATCCCTACGGAAGCAGCCTACCCAAAAGAGCAATGAAGCATTAAAACTTGCTACCCAACAATGACATGTTCCACAGAGCAGTTGTAAAGCTATTATACATGTTTGCATGCATGCATGTATGTTTGTGGGTTTTTTTAATTGTTTTTCATGCATGACTTTAATTTGTTTTTCTACTTTTATTTTTTTCCTATTTTTGTTTTCACTTAACTTTATTGTTATCACATAGGGTGCTAAGAAACCCCCCTATGTGATAGCAAAGAGGATGTGACAGGTCCTCTTTATGGAGACATCAGGGGTCTCCATGACCCCTAATGTTACCTTGGACCCCCCAAAGAAGGTGAAGAAGCAGAGATCTGCTTCATCAGCTTCTCTACAGCCTCTGAAGCTGCAGAGTGACACAAGAATGCGGAAGTGATGTAATGTACATCACTTCCGCATTCTGACACTGGAGAGGGGATCGCACGGGAGATCGTGTACCGATCTCCATCTGATCCCCTGTCACAGAGCCACTGTGCCGGCGTCGGGCTCGCACTGGGCACAGCGGAGCTCGGGACCAGCGGGAGGGGGGCCACGGAGGGGGGGCGCACAGACCGGCACTTTATACAAGCGATCCGCCGGCTCTAAAGCATCGCTGCCTGTTTTTACACTTTGCCAGTTTCCCGCTTGCGTGTGGCGTGCGCGAGTGGACAGGGCTAACAGGCCTGTTACATCCAGGAAGGTTATGCAAATTGCCATCATACAAACTGACAAATACAACTTTTTGTATTTGCTGTAGGGATTTTTCTGTGTCGAAGGAATGAAAAGATAGGATAAAGTACCACCAATGAGAGGTTATCCCAGGTCCCACAACTGTCTTAAAACAGTCCTGGTGCTAACTAGTTGACTTACCAATCAGTTGATTGAAGTTATCCTGGAGCTTATGAGGCTTAATACCTTTCTTTAAAGGAGAATTATGAGGTGAGTGATTTCCACTCAGACTCATAATCTGAGCCGACCTGTGACAATGAAACTGTCACAGGTCGGCTCAGTAGATCAGGAAGTGAGCGAACACATACCATCGCTCGCTCACTTCTCGATCTATCGCTGCAGAGAGCCGTGAGTGACAGGGGTTTGCCCCCTCCCCTGTCCGATCCTCCAGTGATGACTGGCGGAACAGACGGGGGAGGGGGTGTCTCAGTATAGCTGCAGTATAGCTGTAGCTCGCGGTATACTGAGCTTTGGGTGACGGGAGAACGCTAGTTTGTGTTCTCCCGTGACCCTTAGGAGAACTATGGGGAAAAGCCCAGACCCCATAGTTCTCCTTTAAGGAAGAGACGGCAGATGTAGTGATTGCTTCAGAGAAACCCTGTAATTATGGCACACTGGCTCCCTAATGCAGGGCTGTACATGTATTTATAACTATAAGCTGATCATTATCATGTAGAAGATGGCATTACTGAAACAGATAACACAGCAAATACAGTTTCCTTTTTTATTTTCATTATTTCTACTATTTGCATCATTTGTGTATTTTTGTTTTAACAATGCACATGGAAAAAAACATAATTATTTGTCCAGTAATTGCAGTAAATGAGACATCAAGTTTTAATAAAGTATTTTATAGTGTGAGCTAGCAGGAGAAGAAAATTGCAGTGTTGTCAACATTGAATGACTGTCCATGTGACTTGCATGGCTTATTTGCATGCTGCAAAAAAGTGAGAAATATAGGTCAGAACATATTATAGAATGATACGTACATGTAACAGAAATAATCAACCGCCAGTAAGATAAAAAAAAAAAATTCAGAAGATATTATACAAGGACTAGGTCCACTCAAAATAGATATTTCAGCTTTGCATAGATGTCGGTAATATAATATTTTAGGTATCTTGGGATTCTGGGAGCTAAATCTATGCATGCATGTTCTACCTATTTATTGCAACTTTCTGACAGATTTGCTAGAAGCAGGAGAGAAACTACTCACCTGGCATCACTACCATGCAGACAGAAACCCTGCATCCTTTGCCAATCTGGCCGGCAAGAGGTTGACGCTGCAGGAGTAGGTGAGTAGTTCCTCTGTCCTCTCCTATCACTGGCTAGTTGATGCCATGGACGGGATTGTAAGTGTGACATAAACCTTGGTATGTTAGTTAGAAAATCATGATAGCTTGAACTGTTACTACATTCCTGTTAGCCCCTGGGTCAGTTCAAAACATAAATCACTAGCCTATAAAAAATGGGAAGGAGAATGAGGAGCAGGGAAAGGTATGTCAAAGGGAAATTCAAACCCCCAAAAACTTCTTTATGGCATTTGCAACTCCCTAAAACAAATGTGTCTTAACACCTTCTAGAAGCTCAGTTTATAATGTGCTGCAGAGAAGCCTTAAAGGCTGGTGGTCAAAGTGGACTATATGGTCCTGCTTAGCATGGCAGATCTCATACCGAATCTATAGCTACAAAACGCAGCCCTGGTCTTAGGCACTCAGTGCTACCCCAGCCTGCAGGTGCATAGAACTTTTTGTTTTAACTTCAGTGCAGCTACTCTATCTCTGCTGCAAATCTCGGGTTCTCACATTAATTCTGTACATTTCTGGTGAATGCATTGTGCAGAGCATGCAGTGAGCTGTAATGTAGATGTAGGGAATTATAGAATGCATGGGAGGGAGATCAGAGAACCTGAGGAAGGAAACCTATGTGCGGCTGTGTTACTACCGTGGCAGCACTGAGAATGGGTGGGCCGTACTGGCACTGTGATCCTAAAGAGGCGGGTTGGAGGGTGAGGATTGGCTAAAAGGGGGCAGACTGACAAGAGGCTGGGCAATGGAGGGTAGATTTTTTCTTTTAACTGTACCTGCTTAACATTTAAGCAGCAGTTTAAAAATATTCAGCTGTTACGGGGACATGGCCTGTGTTTGCAAGACCACAAGATTTTGTTCAAATCCCAGGACAGTCCCAAAGAATTCTGGGGGTATAATTTAACTAACCTGTGACCATCCTTTGCAAAAATATCACCTGACTTTCACTTTACTAAGGGAGATATCTATATAGGTTAGAGGGTCTACTAGACCATTTAGGAACCAACAACAATTATTACTGTATGTTGTGTTTCTATTAAAGATATTAAGATTTGAAATTGCCTTATTTAGCCGTTAATACTTTTGTAATTCTGTGCCGGTAAAGACAAGTCTTCAAAAAAACAGACAAATTTGCAAAATAAAGGACTCATTTCAGGAAAATAACTATATTGTATGGTAACACCGTGGCAACCTGTCTATATCCTGAGTGATTGCCATTTTTGCCTGTGTTGTTCACACAGCCATTTGAGCTACTTTTCTTTTCTTTTTTTTTTGGGCTGTGAAAATATGCTGTTTTCAGTGTGACGATGGCTACATTTTATCTGCATGCCTGTGGTTATGATTTGTTTTAATAATCAGTATATGTACTTACATTCACTTTCCAGTGTTAGTACCAGCGAGGTCTGGGGCGGTTGTGGCGGGGACCATAGCCTCTGTTCCAGCCAGTCCAAGGACTATTATAGTACCCAGGGAAATAGCTGCCTGGTGGAACATAGCCACCGGGCCTGTAAAACCCACCGGGTCTGTTATACCCACCATTGTAGAAACCAGGGTTATATCCACCATTCCCTAACCCAATGTAAAACCCTGAAAAATAAAGGAAAGAACTGAGCCATAGTTACTGAAATCAGCGCACGCACTCAGGCAAGTAGAATCTGCAAGTTCCTATACAATATATGTTATAATTACAAACTGTTGCAGCTCTGTATCCATTAATGCATTTTTTTAAACCTGATTTTGACTTGCAATCCCTGTACAGGAGAGCTAAAACTGAAAGAGGAAGAAGCAGCACAGGGAGCCAATCAGTTGTACTGCAGTGCTAACAAGGTACATGCTGATAGTAGCAAAGCACAGCATAACGGTGAGATTGCTGTAGCAGTCTGCTGATTCTTCTTTTACTTTCCTGTGTTCGGCTGGGAGAGGGACAAGACTTGTAAATAGGGATGCACAGATATATCGGCCACTGAAACATATCTGCCGAAAATTGCACTTTTGGCAAATGCGGAAAGTGCAATTTTTTGGCTGAAATAGCGGTGCTTCCGTTCTTTCTCTCCTCCCTGCTGTCACAGGCGGCGTCAGAAGGAGAGCGCTGCTGGAGGAGCGCACTGTGAGCAGCCGGCGTCTCTCCTCCCCGCACCACTCAGCCTCCTGTCACAGAGCGGTGTGTGGGTGGACACACCTCTACTTGTAAGTGTTACTGAACTGCAGTAGGAAAAAGCTGGGTCTCTTGCACTGTGTTTATAAATCGATAGACAGAAAAACAAATCCTTTGGCAAGTAAAATAGCTCCCAGATATGTTTTATATCTATGTACCTATGTGTCTGATGATCGGGTTCATCAAGATAGCAAGTCAAAATCTCATGTCATTTTGGAGCTCCTTATCACAATATAAGACACAAAGGGTTATTCACAAAAGGGTGAAGAGTTTGAGGAAGGCAGGAGAAGTGAACAGTCTAAGACAACATAGCTGAACTGGAAAGTGAGCTGAATTGAAGAATTTTTCCAAATCAGCTATGTTGTCCTAGATTGTTCACTTCTCCTGCCTTCTCCAAACTTTTCACCCTTTAGTGAATAACCCTGATAATCTGCTTTCTTCATAAAGATAAAATGTTTGAATTTCCTCAGATTTCAGGTATTTAGTCTCCTAGATCAGTCAGGCCTGGGCAGAGCCAATTATTTCATGCATGCAGCAATGCAAATCTTTTGTCTAAGAAAGTTCTGTCTTGGGGTGATAAGAGAGAATTTGTACCTTACCTCATTGCCATTCAACTCCTCTCATGACCCTTCTAATTACAGACAATCAGAAAACAGTGTAGGGATGTCAAATCTGCCTCAGTACACTATTACCTTCGTGTCTGTGGCAGAACGGGCAAGGGATGAGCTAACTACTCTAACTGAAACCCATGACTGAATTGGGAAAAAGATCAAACATGTCCAGGGTTGGGATGAAATGCCTGACGCCATTGAACACACATTAAAATATTCTTCACCTCAGCAACAGATTTCTACTCTGGTCATTTGTTCTTTCCTTTCAATACTGCCACATGCAATAAGATGCTTGATTACCCATTACTATTAAAGCAAATACATGTTATTATCCAAATAACTATACAAGCGTACCCCACATATATTCAATTTAGTGAGATAAAAAAAAAATGCCACACCCATTTCCTCTAGGATAGGATCAGTTTGCCCGAACCAGAAATTCCAAATGCTTTTGGTTGTTGCCATAACCAAGTTGTTAATTTAAAAATAAATGATCACATAGTTGGCTGAAAACAACACATATTCATTCATTCAAGCATTAGAAATAAATGAAATGGAAAATAAAATTCAGTTTAAAAGCTGTAGCAAGTTACTAACCAAAGTTGCCAGACATGATGGTGGATCTAAAAAATAAACAGAGACATTCAATTAAACGTCATACTTATCAGAAATTAATACAATTAACTTCATCAAAACTTCATAACTTCAATCTATGTGTAAACTTTTACATGCTCTGACATTTGGCAGGTACGGAGGAGTGTGCCAAGAAGTTTTCTCTATTGATGCAAAGATTTTGGTTGAAACATTATAAATACAAATTGTCAGTGGTGATATACTGCATGAAGAAAGTTTAATTTAGCTTAGACACCCTTTGTTTCTTTCTTCTTCCTTGTTAGGCTGAAGGAAAAACTGTATTTTTTTAAAAAGTCCTCTTGGGTCCCCAGGCCTTTTTCTCCCTTTAGCCCTTTGAGTCCTAGAGACTTTTATTTGTTTTGTTGATGTCTCAGGTCCGCACATTATACCTTATTGCATTTGTGGGCGACCCCCGCATACTATACATAGGTTTTATTCAGGACAGATAGAGGCGTTACTATGGTAGCAAATGTGGATACATATCTTTTGATTTCCTTGATTTTTATTAGAAAGAAAGTCATTTAATGCTGCCTGCAATCAATCAGCAACAGATCACTGCTGCAGAGAGAGGCTGGACAGAGCTGCAACAGCTTTCTAGAGCCTCTAGGCTGAGAGGAAGTGCAGTGATGTCACTGATGATGTTACATCCCTTTCAATGTAAACACAATATAAACAATTGTGTTTACAGTAATCGGCTACAGGTGCTCCTTTGAAGTGCTGTGTAGCCAGATCGAAGGACCAGCAGCTGATCGTTTTAGCCCCTGGACTTAGTACTGGACCCCCACTGTCACTAACAGCCAGTGTTTCCAGCACCAGAAGGCACAGGGACCTGACAGAACATCTAAGCCTGGGTACCTTCTTAAAACTGCACTGAAACAAACAGTTAATGTCCCTGTGTCATTTTAAAACAGTATTTGGAACCGTTAAGCTCTTTGCATATATAAAGTGGCACAGGATCCCTGGAATAAGTTGGCTTCTATAGTAAGCCACCATTAAAGCTGTGGTTTCATGTGAAGAGATAATTCCCTACACCTAGATAATTCCTTCATGTCCATTAATCTTGCTGAGACCAATGATATTGGGGTAATCTTTTTGTTCAATTTCTCCCTAGCTTACAATGACTGACAGCATAATAAACATAATCAAAATATATTTTACATTTAGAAAGCTTTAAAGAAAGAAGGTTAAAGAGAGCTTAATGAATTAATATTTCCCAACATTCCACATTATAAAACCTTTGACACTTGGATGCTAACTGAGAGATAAACTCTCTAACGGAGACCCAGAGAGCAGTAACAACCAGGCAGGGGTTCTAATCATTTCCAACGCCATCAAATACAAGAGTTTGGCTAGATATACACCTTAAAAGTGTATTATCTTTACAGACTGAGAAAAGAAAACGAGGTTTACTTACCAGAGACTAGCTCCTTGCAGTAGAACAAATTGAATTATCATCCAGAGAAAATCAGCTGCTTTTATGTTCATGTTAAAACAGGGAGGAGACAGTAAATTATGACAGGCATGTAATATGCAATGATAAAGACTCAATTTTCGTCATTATTATTCCATATTACATTCCATAGTCCATGGTTAATCCTAGCCTAATTCCTTTCCTAATGCCTAAGACATTTTTCAATTAGCACATTATCATCAACTGGCCAACACGTTGTTTATAAGAATAATGCAGGTTTCCTGGGGGAAATAATGCAGGTTTCCTGGGGGAAAATCTAACACCAAAAGAGAATTCACTTTTTGTACTATACTATAAATGTGGTAAACCCAATTCATGTTTGTATTTTCTTACCTTATAAAGTATAAAAATATAATAATAATATTTAACACTAAAGGAAAACTCACTCCGCCCAGCTGTCAGTTGCAAGGCTTTCGGGCGGCCAATGGCCTGCCCGTCAGCCCCCTTCGGGTTTCACTGCAGCTCAGTCGAGCCGAAGCATATGCATTCGGCTCGACTTAGCCGCTCAGCTAGCTTTTGGAGCTGTACGGGCTATAAATA
>NW_017308779.1:140366-140770 GCF_000935625.1 Nanorana parkeri | reverse complement strand
GATCTGGAGGTTCAGATCCTGGAAAGATTGGGTCTAAGGTTATGATAAAAGTGTTTTTTTTAATGTAAATATATGACTTTGTTGTTTTTTGATCTCTGGTTCCTTCTCCTTTTAGGGGAAGCTTGGGTAAGATTGGAGGGGGCTTGTTTTGAGATATTTGTGCTTCATGTGGGATGTGTGGGGTGATTGTGTTTTGTTTTTTGTGTATTAAAAGGTGATTATGTGGGTGGGGAGGGGGTGGGGGATTGTGAGGGCTATAAAGGGATTGCATTGAGGTGTGTATTGTTATGGATCTTTTGAGGTGCATATTGTTATGGATCTTAGTATGTTGGAAATGGGGATTTCTTTTCCCTTGAATATATTGTTATTATGTATAATTTTTATGCAATTTTAAATAAAAGAAT
>NW_017308779.1:138572-139506 GCF_000935625.1 Nanorana parkeri | reverse complement strand
ATGATATGTAGCCCTGTACCCCCTTTTCCACTTACAGAGCTAGGTTATTTTTCTTTTAAATAAATATTAATGTATTTTAATGGTATCTATCTACCAGTAGCTGCCTCATTTCCCACTCTCGGCTTATATTCGGGTCAATACTTTTTCCCAGTTTTTTTGGCTAAAATTAGGTACCTCGGCTTATATTCGGGACGGCTTATACTCGAGTATATACGGTACCTTGTATGTGTTCCTTTTGTATGAGTAGGAGGTTTTAGCCCTAACACCCTTATTTCCCAACAGGTGTAACATGCATATTCACGTTCACTCTCCGTCAGTCTCTCTGCATAGATATGTTTTGTTCAACATCATATCTGTATCGCCATACTTTGTGTAGAAGTTGTCAGTGATATTTAGTAGAGTTTTGTCTCATCCCAAAATGTTGCCTCATCTGCTGTGAATTAGCACAACTCCGAACAACCCGCAATGGGATGTGGGTAAACTATGGCCATGTACGTATGTATGTTTAGAGTTTGAGTTTGTGTCAATGTTTCTTATCATTGCAAGATTTTAATGTTCTTTACTTGTGATTCCTTTCCGATCATGTTTAGTTGACTGAGGTGTAATGTGCATATTTTGCAGGACATGTTGTTTTCTTCTGTAGGGTGGCTGCTTTTTCAAGGCCAATATTGTAACAAAGGCCAATCTTGATGGAAAAAAACATCTAATTGCCTCACGTTTGTGGCTTTAATTAAGGAATATGAGGAAACACTATTTAATGACCGTCAACTATAGTAAGTATGATGTCTCCTATGTGTTATGACATATGATGATGTGCCCTCAATGCCAAATGACATGACTAAGTTCTTATTACTTGTTTCACGGTTGTCTGTTTACACAAAGAAAGGATATGAAAGCTGTGCTGCTGGTCCAGAAGTTTATTGCATGTCCAGCA
>NW_017308779.1:128715-136524 GCF_000935625.1 Nanorana parkeri | reverse complement strand
TTAAATAAGGGGACACTCAGATGCCGCCCCCCCCTTGTGAAGGGTTAAATGAAATATGTTCCTGATTCTCGGCGCGGGAACGGGCGGCGATAACGAGGTAAGTTTAAAAGGATTTTAAGCGTTTTTTTTTGTTTTTTTTTACACGTCTTTCCTATATCTACTGCATGCTAGCAGTAGATATAGGCAAAAAAAATGGAGGGTTTAGAACCCCTTTAAGTCACAAGACCAGGCTTTTGATAAAATCCTTTATTTGAAAAAAAACCAAACATGCAGTTTTTGACTATTCCTTTAATTGTGCATTACTGTAAGTGGATATATGCAACTTACTTGAGGCAGGATTTGAATCGGGGACATGGGTGTTGTGGGGCAGTAGCTCTAACCCCTGAGCCACTGGGCTTCACTCAGGGAAGTATGCTCATGGTTGTTGCACATCCCCATTGAATCCTTGGAAACGTAATACGCCATGCGCGCGCGTTTGTGATATTTATCAAGCATCTGCACATAAACACGCCATGAATCACGCTTCTGCATACGCTTCCGCACCAAACGGTTGGCGTGTTTTTGCATGGCGTGTTCATGGCGTGTTTATGTGCTTAGTAAATCAACCCCTATGTGTCTAATACCTTCTGGGCACCTGTAGCATCTGGATATAATTTTTGTAGTTCTTGATGGAAGGAAGATACAACTGATCTATGTGTCATATTAAATATTCTTTCCCATTCTTTGTCCGATAGTTCCCTCCTCGTTTCTTGTTCCCACCTTTTCATATACTTAGTGTGTCCTTTATCTTCTTCCGCCCTTAATATGCCATATACTACTGATAAAGTGTGGGTGACCGGAGCTTCTGATATACACAGTTTCTCAAATGTAGTAAATGACCTGTTAAGGGTTTTATACGTCCTAAGGTGTCTTATATAATCTGAAAGCTGAGCTGCCTCCATCCATAGCTTCCCATTAATTTGTCTTTCTGGTCGTAGATTCGTTTTTACTTCCTCTCTGCCTGATTCTAACACTTGCCACATCCATAAATGTGGGGTATTCTCCATGTTTAATAGGGTTTTTGCTTGCATACCTGGTGGAAATTGAGGATTACCCAAGATGGGAGTCAAGGGTCCAGGCCTAGATGAAAGGTTATATTTAATAACCGACTTGTCCCATACTTGTAATGCCGCTTGTACTAGGAGAGGCAGTGTAGATGCCTGTGGCCTGCACTTTACTGGGAGCCAAGGGAGATTCCTCAGGAGCACTGGAGAAATATCGGTTTCCAATTTTACTACTCCTTTATCCTAACCCCTATGTATCCAGTCCAGTATTCTGGATATTAGGATCGGTTTATGGTAGAGTGCAAAGTCTGGGATTCCCAATCCTCCCCTGTGTTTTGATCTCATCAGATCTTTTGCACTTATTCTAGGAGTTTTGTTTGCCCAGACGAATTTCATAGCTGCCGATTTTATTTTCTTGAAAAAGGCTTCAGGTAGGTGAATGGGTATTGTCTGGAGTCTATAAAGTATTTTTGGGAGGATATCAATTTTTAAGACGTTTACTCTCCCTATCCAAGACATTCTTAAACTATTCCATGAGTGGAATTGGGCAAATATATTGTCTGTCCAATACCTAAAAATTATAGCATACAGTGTGTTAAGTTCTTTCGGAATATTAACCCCCAGATATACAATATATTTAGCCTGCCATATAAATGGATAGTTATTCTTTATATTAGTTATTGTTTTATCAGTTATTGATATGTTTTAAGAATTCTGATTTAGATATGTTTATTTGGAGGTTACTCAGGTCTCCGTAGTTCTTCAATTCTTTAAGGATATTGGGTATTGAAATTATTGGAGAAGTTATTAAGAGAAGTAAGTCGTCTGCGTATAATGCTATTTTATGCTGTTGTGTTAGAGTGGATATACCTATAATGGAGGAGTTTTTCCTAATAGTTGCCGCTAGTTGTTCCATTACTATAACATATAATAAGGGTGAGAGGGGGCATCCCTGCCGGGTGCCATTTTTTATTGGGAAAGATGTAGACAATTCCCCAATAACTCTAACCCTTGCATTTGGGTGTGTATACAATGCCATCACTTTGGATATGAAAAATTCTCCCACTCCCACTTGCGCCAATGATTCTCTAAGGAATGTCCAAATTACCCTGTCAAATGCTTTTTCGGCATCAACTGACAGGAGGCAAAGCGGTACATCTCTCTTCTGTGCTAATTCTATTAAATCAATAACTCTATTGGTGCTGTCTCTGGCCTCCCGGCCCTGTACAAATCCAGTTTGGTCTAAGTGAAAATTTTAGGCAGCACCTTTTTTAACCTGCTGGCCAATACTTTAGCGTATATTTTTAAATCTAAATTTAGAAGAGAAATTGGACTGTAATGTCCACATTCTGATAGATCTTTTCCAGGTTTTGGGAGTACCGATATATGTGCCTCCATTGTCTGTATAGGGAATGGGTTATCTTCTGTAACTGAATTACATGCTTTTGTAAAGAAAGGGCCTAGCAATCCTTCGAACTGTTTATAAAATCGGGTTGTAAACCCATCTGGGCCAGGTGCCTTATCATTTTGTAGTGTGGAGATCGCCTCTTTTATTTCTTTTCCTGAAAATGGTGAACTCAGCATTTCACCATCCCCAGCATTCAATATCAGCAAATTTACCTCTTCTATGTATTTCCTCACTTTACCTACAAATGTATCCCTTGGCATTTCCATGTATTTACCCCGTAGTGCATATAGGGATGCATAGTACTTTTGAAAAACTTCTAATATCGAGAATGGTGAGTGCTGCATGTCCCCCCTCCATCTTTAATTCGTACTATTTTAGTGTTTGGTGACCTTGGGTGTATTTTCTTAGCCAGTAATTTTCCACCTTTACCTCCCTCCTCATAAAGGGGGTGATTTACTAACCTAAACACACGCACACACTAGGTGCGTGTGATTTTTACACAGCAAAACTTATTTATCAACCAAAAAGTCTCTAAAAGCATATTTCCACTAATGCCATACATGGAAAAATCATGCACATGATGCATATATAATGCTGCTTCACAGTTTAGACAAAAATGGTTAGCTCATGCATTTACATTCCTGCATTCATCAACGCAAGCAACACAATGTAGAGCTAATTTACACAACATCACCTTGCAATTCATGCAGGGCTTTGCACAACACACCTGCTGGGTGTGTACACACTACAAAGGTGTCTAGAGTCCACCAATAGATCATGCTGGGAGGGAACACACTACAGAGGTGTATACTTGTTCGTGGCGTGTTTAAGGTTAGTAAATCAACCCCAAAATCTTTGTTTTCCTTTATCTCTGGCTATCAACGATTGTTGATCTAGAATATTGCGAATGTCCCTTCTTACCTCCCTCAATTGAGTGGAGGTTTTTATCGTCACACTCGCCTTATTCATCGCCTCTAGTTCATTTCATTTTACAAACAGTTCCTTTAATATACTCGCCCTTTCTTTCTTTAGTCTGGCCCCATGCTTGATTAATATCCCCCTTATAACACATTTCATTGCCTCCCATTGAATAGGGTTTGGTGTAGTATCATCTTGATGATCCATTATAAAATTTTCAATAGTGATATTTATTTCCTCTTGACATACTATATATTCAAATAATTTAATCCACTTTATCAAGAACCAACCAAAATTTGTACAGTGTATGGCCAGCTTTACAGTGTTTATAGGGAGGATGGGAACATAAATTACTTAAAGTGATAGTAAAGTCAAAAATGTTTTTAACCTATTTCAGATTCTGATTAAATCACTTACAATTAATGCTGCTTCTTGATGTTTAAAAGTTTTAGAACCTGTAGAATCATCTGGTCCCTGAGCCACGATACTGATATTCTGTTTAGGGTGGCTCCTTTCACTTGCAGGGTCCAATAAAACCACCTTTGTATGTCCTAGTAATCTGTGTGTGTCTCCACAAACACACAGGCACAGCAGGGAAAGCATCTCACTGTTGCTTGCTCACTGATGCTTCTTCTCCAAGCTGTTTGATTCATAGTTGCTGAAGATTGTGCCATCCCTTGTGATCTTGTACTGGACAGGAAGTTCAAAGAAGTCGAACAGAGGGAGTTTGGGCAAAATTGTAAATAAATACTTTGTTCGGAAATGTGTATTTGTTTGATCTGGCTTCATTTTTGAGTTTCATACCACTTTTATCATTTTTGTGACCAGGGTGTAAATCACAAAAATGGCTTAACAGAATTAAAAATATTTTGGCAAGTATTTTAATTGTGTATTGAAACCCTAATTTCAGTAATTTACTTGAAACAAAAAGGCTTTTTTAAGTAGTTGTGCTGCTGATTTTTTTGTCAAGCAGTAATAGGCAGGTTTTATCTTAATACAGAAATTAGAGTGTATTATTTGAGACACACTAGTTACAAATATTTTACAGTGGTTGGCAGCCGACATTACTAGCCATCTGGAACTGCATAAAAAATGCTACTCTATTACTACCCCCAAGTTCATTGCAACCCTTCTTTTCTCACTTATTCTTAAACTTTTAATACATATATTTTTTTTCTGCATTTTTTTGCATTGATGTGGTAGTTGGGCTGCACACAGCAGAGGCACACCTGCAATTAATTTGCACTTTAATGGCGGCACTTCCTATGTTTTCCCCTGTATAGCTAAAACACATTGTCAATATGGCTGCTGGAACCCCACCTTTTTATAGTGAAGGGGCTGACTTAGCCAAAAGCCCCCTTATAGGTCCTCCAAAGCCAGCTGACCTAAGTTCAAAGAGTACATTTTGTGAGAACTACCCATAGCTCTAATAAAATCCAAATTCTGCGTCAATTCCTTCATTCTCATCGCTTTAAAGACCTGAGGAAGGGGGGGGGGGGTCTCCCCCGAAACGCATTAAATGAGCAACACAATCATTTAACTTTTTATTTGACTCTAACATCTGTTTTGGTCTAGTGCTCTTCTGTTAACGGTCCCTAAGTTCAAAGGCCAAGCAGTGCATTATGGTTACTATGTCAAACTCCTACTTTATTTTGCTGGGCCTGGAAACCATGAACACACAGGATTTGCCCATGCTAGTGGTAAACTCAAACCTCATTCCTAGTTATCATAAGGTTGAGGTAGTGAACTGCTTAGCACTCCATCCCAAGGTCTAGGGACTCTCATGTGTCGAGAAGTAACGTGGAATCACTCTATGTAGATGGGCCAAGCCCATAACCAAAGTGAATTAAGAGACTGGAAAAAGCACAAATCTCTTTAATCGGTTAAGGTATATTTTTTAAAGCCCTAATGATAAGCCAAAGCCTTTATAAGGGTTGATGTGTGTACACAGAGAGCAACAGAAGAGATAACACTAAGAAAAAAACTGTGTTTCGGCAAAAATCCAACAAGGACCAGAAAGGCAAAGCACTCACAATCACTGTGTTCCTGAGATGAGTGGTCACTTCACAAAGACTAATCAGCCAATATGTTGTTCACTTTTTGGTATGTCTTTTGACCTGACACCAAACCAGGTTTTATGTCTCTTGGTGACTTAAGGTATACAATCTCTCGGTTGTCTTGCTGTCAGCCATGTTAAAATAGTACTGGTGTACCCATATATTTGACTGTATTCTCCAAAATACAAAATAATTAAAAAATACAACTGCACAGAGATAAAAAATAGAGGCATCCCTTGTTATAGGATTTTCACTTTTGCAGAGAAACCTTCTAAAACTCATCAGTACTAAAGGGATGCAGATTATGTTCCTCTTCTTACCATTACAGAGATTACTCAGGTGTGCTTAATGAAGGTAGACCATTTTGTTTCCAGTCAGTTGCGAAAGGATACAGTAAGGCAAACATCAGTTTATATCAGGTGACAGGTTTCTTAAATCCTTGCAATGTAGAGAGTTTACTTTAAATTGAGAATGTGCCAAATATAATGTGGCCTGTCTTTAGAAAAAAAAATGTTAACTGATATAATAACACAGTTTAGTGTTCACAAGAAAAATATGTTCTTTTGCTATGCAGTTTAGAAAGAAGGTTAAGTGAAAACATTCCCCTTACCCAAATGTTCCTTGAAGCCACAAGAGATTTTCAGAACCTAGACACTAATATGTCCCGTAATTAAGAAATAATGGGCTTTCCAAAGTGATTTATTTCCATAGATTTAATGTCAGTGCTGAAAAGCTCCAATTTAAATAGTTGTAGACCTCCAGTGTAACGGTGTGATAAATCACCTCTGAGACCACTATGAATAAACACTGTAGACAAGCCTGGATCGCTGGTTACTTTTCACAGAAGAGACAATATAAAAGATTTTATGTTCCAGCATGCTCGGAATTTTCAAAATTTACATAAAAATTGCTTCCATGTGGAGATTTTGTTGCCCACAAAGAAATATTGTTGTTTAAAATATGCTTTCCGTTGACAAAATAGCTTTCTGGAGTTCTCTGGTATTATGCTAAAGAATAACAAATTACATGTTTTGCTAGAAAATGACTCATATGTCATCTGTTTCTGTTAGACTGGGGAAAAATGGCAATTTAACGCAAAGTGCCACATGTGTCAGCTTACGCCCTGTACCCAATAAGGAATTATTAGTAAATATGAGATTTTTAACGCAAATGTAGAGCTACTTTTGTTAATATATATATGTATATCTTAGGAATAGGGATGGCTCAGATTGGAGGAGTGTTGTTGGTTAGAGGGGTGTTGTGGTTAGGGATGGCCCAGATGGGAGGGGTGTTGTGGGTTAGAGTGGCAAGAGGGTGGACAAGTACATGTGGGTTGCTAGGAAGAGAGGCTAGCTCTGTAGGTAAAGATGTCCATATGGGAGGGGTGTTGTGGGTATATGTATATATTAGAGATCGCCCGATACTGATACCAGTATTATACTTGTGAAAATCTTAAGGCCAATACCGGCCCTTTAAATTTTTAAACAGCAGCGGCTGTCTGAGTTCCTGTGCTTGTGAGGACCTCGACAGCCTGCTGGGACCTGCAGATATAGAACTGGACAGGCACTGCCATGAACAGCTATCTCCTCCTCCTCCTTCCCAGTGCAGGCACAGCCATGGACAGCCCCAGGGGCGGAACTACCAGTGGTGCAGCCGGAGCGGAGGGTTCCCACCGCCCAATGAGAGGGGAGGACTGGGCCAGGAGAAGGATGGAGGTCGGGGGGCCCAGCAACAGAGATGGTCAGCCTGACAGGCGATGGACACGGTCTACCGGTGGAAGAGGCCAGGGCCCAGCAATGCCAGTCCAGAAGTGGAGGAGGCTCGGTCCCAGCATCACTGGTCTGGACATGGAGGGGGCTGGGTCCCAGCATCACCGGTGAGGTGAAGTGCCCGCAGAGCCACTGCAGATGTCCACGTGTCGCTCGGGTGAGATCGACACGCAGCATGTTGAGAGGAATTCTGCTTTGGGGACATGTATTCATAGAATACATGTCCCCAAAGCAGAATAAATATCCCCAAAGCAGAATACTATTCTGCCTTAGGGCCATGTGTTCTGCTTTGGGGCGATGTGTTCTGCTTTGGGGCCATGTGTTCTGCTTTGGGGACGTACTCTGCTTTGGGGACATGTGTTCTGCTGTGGGAACATGTGTTTGGCTTTGGGGCACATGTGTTCAGCTTTGTGACATCTTTATTTAGCCCTGGTGAAATCTGTATTTAGCCCTGATGAGAAACTGCCATAAAATCATCAGTCTGTGTTGTTTTAGAAAAAATGTCACATATCCCTTTAAGAAAAAGTATTGGTAATTGATATCAGCAACTACATGACGGCCAGTACTTGTACTTGGTCTTAAAAAAGTGGTATGTATATATATATACATATATA
>NW_017308779.1:115973-128671 GCF_000935625.1 Nanorana parkeri | reverse complement strand
ATATCTACTATGCTTTTTATGTTTCTCTGTAAGGCCCCTTTCACACTGGCTCCTGTCAGCTCCAATCAGCAGGGAATCTGTGCATGGATCACTGATGACTGGGGCAATGGAGCCGCTGTCATCCTGTCAGTTTCTGGATGACAGCGGCTCTGTGCGTGGCCGAGCGGAGGATCGGTAAATATCATTGATATTTATCGATCCTCCTGTGCAGAGCAAACACCGGAGTGATCGTCTGATCACTCCGGTGTTTGTAAATAACTGGGGACACATAGTACTATGTGTCACCAGTTATGAATGAACAGGCTGTGATTTACATCACTTCCAGTTCATTTATGAATTTATGAATGGGGAGTAGCACTCACTAGAGAGGCTTCTCCCCATTCATAAACTGGTGATAGTAAATATTTTTACTATCATCAGTTTGTGAATGAATGGGAAGCCTCTGTACTGAGTGCTTCGCATTTATTGAGTGCTGGGGCTGCAGAAAAAGAAATTGAGGACTCTGTGTCATCAATTTCTTTTTCTCATAGGGGCCGAACAGCAATGAGTGAATAGCCGAATGCAGCTCGGCTATTCTGCTCGGTACCTTTTGTGGTACCGAGCAGAATAGAAAAAGGAGAAAATTATTGGGCAGAGCTAGCAGTGACGACTAGCTCCACCCAACTGACTTCTATTTGCCGGGACCAGCTGTCATTACAATGAGAGCTTGTCGGAGCCGGCGGTGATATCAAAGCCGGCTCCGACAAGCTCTCATGACAGTTCAGGCGTCCCCTGGTCACTAGGTAACCAGAAGATGCTGCGCAGTCATTACACACTGAGAACCCGGCGGAGCCGCCGTGACATCACGGCGGCTCTGCCGGATTCTCAGTGTAATGACAGATCAGCGTCCCTGATTACCTGGTAACAGGGACGCTGATCTGTCTCTGCATGCACGTGGCCAGAGCCAGCCGTGAGATGATGGCTGGCTCCAAACAGCTGTCAGTAGCAAGCTGTCGGCCGGCCAATGGCTGGCCGTTCATCCAGCCTGGGCTTTCACCTCGGCTCAGTCGAGCCGAAGCATATGCCAGCTTCGGGAGCTTACGGGCTATAGTGAATAGCCCGTACAGCAGCACTTCGGTTCTACTGAAGGGGGACTACTAATTTGAATGGGGGACTCTTGAGGTGAAGGGGGGCTCTTGATTTAAAGGTGGGACTCTGATGTGAAGGAGGGCCTCTTATGTGAATGGGGAATCTGATGTGACGGGAGGACTTCTGATGTGAAGGTGATATTCCTGATGTGAAGGGAGATCTTTGATTTGAAGGGGGAAATCGAAGTCTGAACCCAATGTGAAAAGGTGACTCTAGATGTGAAAGGGGGGCTTTGATGTGAAGGAGGGAACAATTTGAAGATCAGAAACTTTCACCATAATTTGACTTTACTTGTTGCATATTTGATCAAGGTCAGTGACTGACAACACTTTCTAGCCAGATAATCAGAATGAGTAGAATAAATAAATGAATACATTTCCTTAAAAAAACACTGCAGTCAGTATTCTTTTTCCCAATCACCACCAAGCTTTAGATGACTGATAATGCAAAACCATAAGGATTGTTTACTACATTAAATGTTTAAGTGACTCTAATGCTTTAACATTTAAAGTTGCCTCCAAATGAACACTTACCTCTCAGACTGACTCCAAGTCCTCGCTTTACTTTCTTCAAAAGCTAAGGTTCATATCCGACATATTTACAGATGTTTTTAATGCCTGGTACTCCTAAGTTTCTTCTGAAGCTTTCTGCCCTGTCCCTATGTCAATATTGTGTTTTGTAGTAATGTGAGAGCTGGGCACCAAGCATCCAACATGCCTAAGCAGGTCAGATGCTGAAAAGTCTGCCGGAGGCCTCTTATTAAGAGGTAAGTATTAAAAACTCTTTTTTTTGCAGTCAACTTATTTAAATGTTTTTCTAGCAAGAGAGTCTCTTGAACAAAATGTGAAATATTGCATCAGTATGAAATATTTTACCTATATCGCTAAGAATAAATGAGTAATTGTTTACCATACACAACTCTAAAAAGCAAGCAATGCAACCTTACAGCATTACCTGTGGCGATCAGGTCATGCAGAGGTTATGCAGAAAGTGATAACAAGGACTTCAAAGTGTTAGAAATGCTAATTTTAACATGCAAGAATATGTTTTGGAAAAACTCAGCCCTAATGACTGAGAATACACCACTTAACTTAGAAGTTCAAGAGAAGATCAAGGCTGGTCCTGGCAGTGCAGCTTTTTAAGCAAGGACAGCAAATGTCTCAATGCTTGCTTATTTTCAAAGAGGGATCTGTTAGTCTATGGCTATTCCTATTTTATTTAGTTAACCCTTAATTCTTCTCTGTAAATTCATTTTGTATGTGTTTATACTGTATATGCTGGATGCTAAATTAATTCTATTTTAAATTAAATTATATTTACACAGAGCTGTATAATACTTATCGAAGCAGAAACTTCTATAATGATCACAGCATATTAAATGAATTTGGTACTTAACAATTCAAATAGGAACAATAAAAGTGCAATAGAAACCAACTAGCTTTGTTTTTACAGATCTGACTTTTCAGCTGCCACAGGTTGCTGCATCCTGCAGCTTATTACTATTGCTTTATGGGCCCCTTTATTATATAAATGTATTTATTGAATGTAGAGTGATTATAAAGTTACAAAATTATTCATAGATCAAAGTGGCTTATTTGTTAATGATTAAGTTTAAATTGCCAAAAATATGTATCTCAGTGTCACTGGACTCAAAGCAAATACCAGTTCTTTAGTCTGTTAATCCTTTCAACCTTTAGTAAACCCCCCAGTTAAAGTGGTTGTGAACGGTTAAGAGCATTAAACAGGCTAACCCCTGTGCAATTGCATTCTCACTGAACTAAATTGTCTGTATTGATTGCCATTTACAGTTAATTCATAAAACAGGGCATAGTTCATAAATAGCAAATGTGCTACAGGCAACTACCGGGAACTTCTTGTCTCCAGATAATCTTAGTGACATTATCTGCCTGCACTGGTATTATGTGAATAGATATGTTTCTTCATTTGTCTGTTACTGGATTTTTCATTGTAATATTCTGATGGGGCCCCAATGCATAATAAGCGATTCTCATTATATTTGGTGAGGCACTGTATCCATCTCTTGAAATATACTAAAATGCATTTTGCTCATAATAATCTATATTTCTCAATGTAATCAATAATATAAATGTATTGGAATCTTGTATTTTAAAGCCCAACTGGATTGTCATTCTAAATCAGCTTAATACATTGCAGGTGCATCAAAACAAAAGGTGTTTAGAGTCTTAAGGTGCCCATACACTGCTCGATTCTCGTACGAGAATTGGGCGAAATCCCGCGATCGTACGAGAATCGAGCAGTGTGAACTAAGACGTGTGACCGTTTCTACTGTACGGTCGCACGTCTTTTGTCGAGCCAACATGCTTGAAAACCAGCCGAGAATCGTACGATTCTCGGCGGGTTTCTAGCCTGCTAGCCCGATAGCTGCGGAACGGGCCGGTGTGCGCACGCACACACTGCCCGTTCTGCATTGCCGTCAGCGGAAGCCCGCCCCTCAGCGGGGCGGGCTTCCGATGATCGCAAGTACGATCTGCCCGTCCAAGGTGGGCAGATCGTACAGGCTTTTAATGAGCATACGACCATCGCAAGACAAAAGTCTTGCGATGGTCGTAAGGTGTATGGGCACCTTTACAGTTTGTTTTCTTTACAAAGTAAACACAGCCTGAGTAGAAAAGCTGGTGGCTTGAGAGCATTCTGTATAGAAGGACTCTTGCTCTCTGTGTTTAAGTAGTGGCATCTCTGCAGAGGTCCGACACACCCCGTCAGAGCTTTGTTGATTGCGAGACCACTACTTACAAATAGAGGGCAATGGCCCTTCTCTACAGCATGCTGGCAGGGTGCAGGCTTTTGAACGGTGTTGATGCCCCTGAAATAGCTTCAACTGATTTAAACTAACAGTTCAATTGGGCTTTAAAAGCACTGGAAATATCAAATATAGGTCTACATTAAATACCTGTTTATATTTTTGTAGAACCCACCCACTTAATCTCTTGACAGCATATCAAAAAATTGTTTTTATTGTTAAATTAATGGCATATTAAAAAACACTTTTAAAACCAATGTTATACATAAATTTACATCATAAACTTGGTAATATAAATATATAACATCAATAAAAAAAGTGACACATTGCCCAACGTGGAATCATTTCAGGGTTTTCTGTTTCCTCAGCACCAGGCTACTTAGTACATGTTTTCTTAAAGTAGTACTAAAGGCTCTTTGTTTTTTACCTTAATGCAATGTCTGCTTTAACCCTTTCCCTGCCAGGGACGTATGGCATACGGAGTAACAAAAGTGTTCCCGGCTGGCCAGGTCAGTATGCCGTACGGACCTGGCTTTTACAGTTCTGCTATAAGCTCATGGTCGCTTTAGTCCCCTTCAAATTAATAGCTGTCATCAGTGGCTCACAAGCTGCTGATGACCACTATTAGCAAAAACAAACCCCCGCCGGCAGCAGGAGTCTCTCATCCCTGCCTGGAGCTGATCCAGGCAGGGATGAGAGACCCAATGAATCCCCGCTGCTGTCCCCGGCTTGTAGGGTCTGTGGCAGCGGAGATCCGAAGAAAAGTCACCGGCGGGAGGGCGGATGAGCGAACATCGGCTGGCCGGGAGAAGCCGCAATGTCAGGATGGCCGAGCGGTGAGTATAATGGAGACGCTGTCATCCTGTCAGTTTCCGGATGACAGCGGCTCTCTGCGTGGCCGAGCGGAGGATCGGTAAGTATCATTGATATTTATCGATCCTCCTGTGCAGAGCAAACACCGGAGTGATCGTCTGATCACTCCGGTGTTTGTAAATAATTGGGGACACATAGTACTATGTGTCCCCAATTATGAATGAACAGGAAGTGATTTACATCACTTTCTGTTCATTCATGAATTTCTGAATAGGGAGTAGCACTCACTAGAGAGGCTTCTCCCCATTCATAAACTGGTGATAGTAAATATTTTACTATCAGCAGTTTCTGACTTGAATGGTAAGCCTCTGTACTAATGTGAGTGCTTCCCATTTATTGAGTGCTGAGGCTGCAGAAAAAGAAATTGAGGACTCTGTGTCCTCAATTAAAATAAATAATTAAAAAATAAATTTTAAATTTTAAAAAATAAAATAAAATTATAAAAAAATGTGTAAAAAAATGAATAAAAAAAAGCACAACCCCTCCCTCCCCCCACACACATAACATACACGTGCACCATATTGTGGTGTATGCCATGCACATGCGCTGCAGTGCGTTGTTACAACGCATCGCAGTGAATTATTTTTCAAATTTGCAAATATTTGTTATTTATTAACTCAATGCAGTTTTATCTTTTAGATTTAGTCAGAAAATATTTTTTTTTGTGCACTGATACTGATTTTAGTGTGCTTTATCAATTGAATTGTGTATTTTTATCGGTTTAATATTAATTTGAGAAACATTTGCCCAATTATCGCAGGGCCTACAAATTTAGTAGCACCATCTTTTTATTCTACCGGGCCTGCGCCTTTAGAAAAAATATGGTTTGGGGGTCTTTTACAAACGCTAGCAATGCAGCAATAGAAAATCAAATCAATGGGAAAAATTGCAAAAATTACGTGGCAAGCTGAGTTGCAAAATGTTCCAGAGGGCTTGGCAGCGAAAGGGTTAAGGTAAAAAGTACTTTTCCGGGCTTCCCTCCCCAAAATACTTACCTATACTCCACGTTCACCAGCTCCCAGACTATCTTCAATGTTTCCAAAAAAGTTCCGGGTTGTAGAGGGGGGATCCCAAGGCCACTGAGGACAGGGCAGTAATAAGCTGCTGCACCTGCCAGTAAAGATACTGAGAGGAGGGAGGAGGCAGGAACAGGGGTGTGGCTTGTCGAGCACTGTGTGTGTCACACAGAGCATGGCTCAATTTCCACCTGGGAGCGCACATGCATGGGTGTTTCCTTTGCAATCTGCTAGGCAAAGGAGACACCAGTAAACAGAAGGGGAGGGGGCTGAGGTACATCAGTACAGTGAAAAAATAAATGAAATGGGAAGTATTAAAAAAAATACTTTTATTTATCTTTTCTGATCCATTGTTGCATCTCAGTACTGCTAATTTCCTGTAGGCTCTGTGCGGCCATTTCTGGTTATCATACTCCAGTGATGGCTAGATGATATTTCATTTTTACTGATAACAATAGGTAATGTGTGTTAAAACAGCCACTTGCATTTTCCATGAGAAGCCTGTGTGACAGCCTGACAACACAAAAGCACAACTGGGAGACAGGGACAGAGCATCGTCACCCTATAACAGAAAGTGCCTTTGTCTGAACAAGACCTTCATGGCAGAATCAGAAGTTATACTTTTAATGAAAGCTGAAGATGTAAAAATATTTTTAAATATTTCTGAAATTACATGAACATGTTAAAGCTTGTATCAAATTGTAGTTAATGTGTTTTAAATATAGTTTACATTTATTTTCACATCCATTATATAAACTGAAATGTCAGCTTCCATTGAAAACTATTTTTTTCATTCCTTTCTTGAATTGTGTGAATCTATTTTACTGGGTGGGTGGCAAAACAGTACCTCAGAGGGAGTCTAATCAAGATAACTTTCCAGTAGAAATAGGAATGAATCACCTTTTTCAACTGTAACTGCTCAAATTTAGCATTTGAAAGAAGTACAGATTGAGCAAGACCTAGGACAGGACTTACACAAATTAAGGAAACATTAAATAAAGATAAAATCTTTGCTCTTGTAGTATATACTAATTTAGATCTTTACTCATGTCTACTGAAAATACAATTAGTGCATTTAATATCCAATACAACTCATTTTATTTGGAAAAGGAAAATGCTTTGCATAAAAAAAAAACAATTGCAAATATTTTAGTGTACTACAGGACATTTGGTCCTCAAATCATTAGTCACATCTATGATCAACATTTGGTCCTAAAATCTTAGAATAGAGCCAGAAAATCAGACATCATTTTATATTAGGGATGCACAGATACCGGTTTTCCGGTATCGAGTACCGATTTTTATATTTCAGTACTCGCTGATACCAAGTACCGATACTTCCGGTAACATAGAGCCGGCTTCCCGGGCAATCAGGAAGCCAGGCGGCGTGTCATTACCCACCGCCTGGCTTCATGATTGCCCGGGAAGCCGACTCCATTCTGTTTGGTCGGCCTCGATGCTGATTGGCTGGGAAGCCGGCTTCCGGCTCATAACAAAGTCCTTAATATTGGCCATTCTAAGCCACCTGACCTAAGTTCAGAGACCAGAAAGTGCATTAAGTAATGGTTGGTTGCAGCTTCAGTAGTTTGCCATGTCTGTGAACCATGAACCCATGGGTTGTGTTCTCTGCGAACCTATGCTTGACCTGAACCTAAAACTCATCCCTACCCAGGACCTTCCAGGTCCTGGGCAGAGATGAGTATGAAGATTTCAGCAGTGTCAAGGAGCACTTCCTAATTCCATCTCTCCCTGACCTCTGTCCCACACTATGTGGGATATTTTTAGTGGAGTTTGGAACCTACTATCACTCTCCACTTGACACAGCAATAATACTCCACTGCATGGCCTGTATTTTAGATCACATTTATAAAATGCAGCCCATATATGTTTTTAATTACCACTACTGTCATGCAAGATGATGTTTGCATAACATTTACTTACAATTTGACACTAGGAAATACTTTATTTTCCTTTTGTGAAAAGCGTAGTATTTTTTGTACTTCAGAGGGAATTTAAAATTCGGTTGATGGTGGAATTACCTGCAATGGCTACTGAAATGAGGCAGACAGGACAAAGCAGGAATGATGAAGTCCTTTATGCAGTTATTGTGTCAGTAGCATTGACAATATAATGTTTCATGTGCGGGAGATGGGTGGAGAAGACGTTTGGATGGTGTTTAGGATCCAGCCAGAGCTAAGCCATGTTTCATGTTTTAGAAGGCAGGCTTTAATAAATGGAAGTTAGTCATTAGTGTTACATCCAAGATAGATCCAAGGGCTAGCTGCAGAGAACAAATGTATATTAACAGGCTGGCATAGGCCATTATAAAAGCTTTTTTCTTTCTAAGTGAGACTCCACTTTAATTGACTAGTCTTTTCAGTCACAGATGGTTGGTAGATAAAAAGTCTGTTTAGCATTCCATCTATCTTGGGAACATAAATAATCTCTTGGTGTCTTACTACCGTTCTTTTTATTTCGTCTTTGAAGATTTTACAGCTTGTTTTTTGGAAAAAAAGGTATAATATTTACAAAAATCTTGAACTATATATCCTTGGAAAAAGCTGTCAACAAGTGTAACAAGAGATGATTTGTGATTAAGGAACAGTTTATAAACACAATGAACCTTTGTGCACCAGGCTCATTAGCATTTGTATTAAGTACAGCGTCGCTCTGTTTTTCTAGCAAGAAGGTAAAACTCTATATAATGATATATGACACAATTATATTTTCACAGTACACCAATGAATGCAATTTAATTCATGTCACTGGAACTAAATTATTTAGCACTTTCTCCTAACAGCAAATTATTAGCAGTGTAAATGAAATTTTCATTTCTTTCTTTATTATCTATGTAGCGCCAATTATTCTTACCTGTAATGAATTTAACGGCAAACACTGGGCGTATCAAATTAATTAACTTGGTGTTATTTTAAAGGAAAATTAATGAATAATTTCTTTACAACAGGGGAGGTAATTGATTAGTGATTATGCCAAACCAAGAAACCTATATGTGAAGTTACTGTTATTATGTCTCCACAGGAGTGGCCAAGGCATGAGCATCTTATTAAATTGCTTTCCCTCTGCCTAGATGCATTGCTATCTTCTAAGCTTAACATATGTGCAAACACCATAGAGATAAATCAATCTCTGGAACACAAACTTGTTTTCCAATCTATAGGCCTGTGATATTGTTAAGATTAGACATCCAGTGGCTTTGGCACAGGACATCAGGACTGTAGGTGCTTTTAGACATTTTGCTTTTTTTTGCTATGGAAGGTTCTGAAGGAAAAGTTTTTTTGTTTTTTTTCTTTTCATTTTTAGATTTTAGACATGTATATCTTTAATGGCTGCTGCTGAGTCAGCTTTCCTGTCCGATAGATATTGTTTTGGTATTGACTATGTGGTGCGACACATTTAGGAAAATTAGCCCAAGGTAAAGCCAATTAAAAGTCACAATAATAAATATGAGAAATGAAACACTCAGGGATCAGTGCTCAGTAACAAACATTGTCAGAAACAACCATCTTTTCCTCTGCAATACACACCTGGGTGTGTACACTTGCAATAAGGGATGTGACTGTTAATCTTCTATATACTGGCATAGAGGACTGGACTGGGAGTACACAACATATTTGAATGCATTTTCAAACAAAATTCAGACACAGATATTATGCAAAGGTGCAAATAATCAGGAGATTAAAAGGTGCGAGACTTCAACTGGGCTTTAAGTAAAGCATTGTTATTTTGTATGTTTATATTAAAGTAGAATAACATATATCAGTATATTTGTTAATATCAAGTATTAGACTTGTGCGCCGTCAAAAAATTTGTTCCGTTTCGTTGCATTCCGTTTCGGAATATCCGTTATTTCGTATTTCGTAATTCGTGTCCGAAACTTAATTCGGATTCGTACGAAATACGAATTTTCGTTAGTTTCGGCACATTTTCGTAACTGTACGAACATTTGTTATGATGAAGTTAAAAAGCAAAAATACCTTTGTTAATATTGGAGTCGATGTGGTAGTTGTTTTTTTATCCGAAATACAAATTCCGTTAACGGATTCCGGATCCAAATTTCGTATTTCGGATTAAATAAACTACCATCAACTCCAATATAAATGCACTTTGCTTTTTAACTTCAATATAACGAATGTTTGTAACGGAACGAAATTCCGTCAACGGAATTTCGTATTTCCTGCCCGTATTCATTGTAATGCAACTCTCAGCAGCAGAAGAGAAAACCTCTGATTGGTCAACCAAACGAAATACGAATTCCGTTAACGTATTCCGGATCCAAATTTCGTATTTCGGATAAAAAAAATCTACCATCAACTCCAGTATATTAACAAATGTAATTTGCTTTTTAACTTCAATATAACGAATGTTTGTAACGGAACGAAATTCTGTCAACGGAATTTCGTATTTCCTGCCTGTGTATTGTAATGCAACTCTCAGCAGCAGCGGATCCGTATTTCAGATTAAAAAAAAAATCTTGTCATGTTGTTCAACCTCATTTACAGGGGTAATATTAGTGCCTGTTTCAAAGAAATTCGGATCCGAAATTCGTTAACGGAATTTCGTATTTCGGATATAATTCGGAAACTGCAATTCGGATTTCGGATGCTTCCGAATTTACGAATTTCAGGAAAATTCGTACGAATTTCGATTCGTAACGAAACGAATCGCACATGTCTATCAAGTATATGCATACTCACTGATGTTTATGTATAACACTTACAATATGTATTACCTCCCTCAGTGATCATATTACTTCAAGTAAAAATGGCTTAATTTGCTTTTTCATTCAGAACGATGGAACCATCTTTGTTCAGGCATCATCCAGGGTCAACAACTACTATCTGAATCTGAGCTGACATATACAGGTGAAACTCGAATAATTAGAATATCGTGCAAAGTTCATTTATTTCACTAATGCAACTTAAAAGGTGAAACTAATATATGAGATAGACTCATTACATGCAAAGCAAGATAATTCAAGCCGTGATTTGTCATAATTGTGATGATTATGGCTTACAGCTCATGAAAACCCCAAGAACCCCAAATCCACAACCTCAAAAAAGTAGATTATTACATGCAATCAATAAAACAAGGATTGTACATAGAACAATATCGGACCTCTGAAAAGTACAAGCATGCATATGTACTCAGTACTTGGTTTGGGCCCCTTTTGCAGAACTTACTGCAATTACTTTTGCACGATATTCTAATTATTCAAGTTTCACCTGTATATGACACCATCATGTAAATCCTGGTGCCTGTGCACTTTGCCTCTCACCTTTTGACTTGCTCCAAAGAATAAAAAAAAGACTTGACTGAAGTTTAAGGACTAATTTTTTATTAATAAATGGTATACTTTTTTTTTTAAATGCAGCTGTATATTTTCACATATCAGGAAATGATTCATACAAGTTATTGCAGTGTAACAACTGTGTTATTGTCAGAATCTGATGTAAACCTTTACCCCCACCATCATCTACTAATGTACTATGGTTGAAAGATGTAAAAAAGCAAAGAATGGAATGGGATAAATGTGGTCATGTGATCTTTAATGAACTATCATCATCAGCTGTCTGAGCTTGATGCTCTGCATGACATACTGATTCATACAACAATACAACAATTTCACTGACATATTGAGCTGGTATGTGGTCAGCTATTTACCTACACAGTTGTCTTGTGGACTAATCTTTTTTGCCTTGAATTTTAGTGACAGTAATGAGAAACTATAAGCCTTACACTGGGACTAAAGACACAATAAATTATTAGTAGTAGTATTTTACCATTTATGTCGAATGGTCTCAAGCAGAGCCAGCCAAATATCTGCATGACAAGAGCCAATTTTTTTTCTTTGCTGTGTAGTTGAAAAATAATGCACACATTGCAAAGGAATATATTTAACAAACTATGACCAGCATTGAGCAATTGAATTTTGTTAGCTTGTTAAGCTATTTGTATTTTAGAGCTTACTGTTGCCATTCCCATTAGAGTAAACCTGACACTATATGAAATATGCCTAATGACCTAATAGCCGCAAACAAAAGATGCCTACACATAGCTCTGTGTCTTCTGAAATCTCTTCTAGCATGTCCTGGAAGCCCCTGAACCCAGGTGCACAAGCTGCATTGTAAGTGTGTTCACCAGCTCTAAATTAGACTTGAATTAGACTTGATGTAGCTATTTGTACATGAATATGTATGGATTGCATGAATAACATGGTGTGCAGCAAAGGATTTTAGAAAACACAGTTAAGGTTAGTGGTTCCTTGCTGTTCCTGTTAAGCTTCAAATAAATAGCATGTCCTTCTAGAAGCTCTTTTTTTCAGATTTGCATTTACTCATGTTAAAAGTTATCTGGTTGCCCTTCTGAGAATCTCTATCTTACTCATGTTAAAATGACTAAAGTATCAGTAGACTTTTAAGAGGTGAGATTGACTGACTGTGGATTGTGTAAATAGGTTTTTTACATTGTATTATGAATTTGGAGTATTTCCAGAATAAGATGTATGTACTGTATGTTATAGAGGAGACAGATACAGAGTGGATGTGGGGAGAGTAATATTCTGAAAAGCTTATTGGATGTGGTTTGATAAAAGGATGATTTACATGGCCTCATCCACTATCCTAAAATACCCTACTATTTAAAAAAACGTTGTATTCAGATAACTGTTTGAGTTAATTCATGTGATGATAATATTTAGGGGTCTATTCACGAAGCAGCCAAAGGATCTAGCCGTAGCTTCAGCCAGCTTCGGCCCCAGGACCCTTTCGGTTCAGTAGAACCAAAGGGCTGCTGTACGGGCTATTCAGTATAGCCCGTACAGCTCCCGAACGTGGCCGAGCGGCTCAGTCGAGCCGAACGCATATGCCTCGGCTGAGCCG
>NW_017308779.1:66304-115750 GCF_000935625.1 Nanorana parkeri | reverse complement strand
CGCCCTTGATTTTATGGCGGGCCCCAGCCACTTGCAGAGAGATCAGCGTCCCTGGTTACCAGCTAACCAGGGACACTGATCTCCAGACAGCAAACTCTCCCTGGCGCTCCGGGAGTCTCCCGCTCCAAGCTGCCAAGGAGAGAAACACTGCTTTTTCTTTTTTTCTTATTCTAACAAGGAGCCGTGTCAGAATAGAAAAAAATAAATACATGTTTGGCCATAGGAATGTATTGCTAGATTCCTATTGGCTATTTCAATTTGCAATAGCCAATAGCAAACCAATAGCTGCAGTTCTCCATCAGGTCCACTATTGATTGACAGCAGCCGAGGGTGTGCATTGGATCGGTTGAGTCGAACTCCTTCTGCACTTTGGGTCAGCCGAACATGCTGAGCATGTTCGGCCGACCCGAAGCCACCCCATGTACGGCTGATTTCAGCCGATATATAGCTGAAATCAGCCTACCAGCCTGAAGTGAATAGCCAAACAGCGTTCGGCTCACTTCACTTCAGGTCGGTCTTTCACTCGGCTGCCTACGGCAGTTTAGTGAATAGACCCCTTAGTATTTTTTATATACCTTTATTGTCTTTGCCTTATTTATGAATGTTTATGCAGATCAAGCTGGCTAGCAAAAGTGAGAGCTCCACGAGTTGGGACAAACTAGAACACTGTTGCAGTTCTTACAACAATGACCATTTTATCTACTAAGCCTTTAAAAGGAAAAAACTTAATTCCTGCAACTGCTTAAGCATCCCTGGCAGTGTTATAGTTTTGCTGGGCATCTTGATCATGTAAATCAGGAGAAGGATATTTAATAAGAATTGTTAAAAAAAAGGAAAACATCCGTATACCAAATACTGTCCTTCCCCATAAACAGAACAGAAAGTAGGAGGAATTTTTAAAAAATAAAGGAAATCCCTTTAAACAGCTGTTGCTCCAATTGGAAGATTTCCCCTCTATTCTTCCCTCACTTTCTGTCTCAGTGCCAGAAACAGAGAGGTTGAATCTCCCCAGTGGGGATATGGATAGTTCTAAAAACCTGACAGTGGTTCTAACCCTTCCCTATTCATTCAAAAATGACCCCAAATGTTGGGTTTGAATACATTTTAATAAAAGGGCAAAGATAGTATTGCTTCTACCAGAAGAGAGCTGAAGTTTTATTTCACTGAAGTCAGTGGACACAAAGTTGAATAAATATTTAATGTGAAATGGATATATTTTTTATAACCTTTACTAGTCTAATTTAGTAAATGTATTAGGCCAGTTTGGAGTGCTATATATCTTCTAAAAGGGTATCTCATTCACATTTAACACAGAGGTCAATTTTTGCTAGTCATTTAAAAAAAAAGCTAGGACAGTTTCACTACTACAAAGCTGCAATCATTTTTCTACTGAAGATTATTTAGAAGATATTTTCATATTAATCATATCTTTAAATATGTTTTAATAACCTAATTGTGTAAATTTATTATGTCATGCTTTTGGCCTGGCTTATATTTTTCTTATTTTGTTATCTCATTTACATATAATATTATGTGTATAATATAATTATAATATAATTCTGTATACACTATACATTTACAGATCAGTATTTTTTAAGTTGTAATAGACTAACACAAGTATTTGTATTTAATCATACAGCTAAATATTTTAGATTGTTGTTAAAAGATCACAGATACTGTATAAGAAATACAGAGAAATTAAATACTGACAAAATGTGCAAAGTTAAAGCAGATATTTTTGCGTTAAGGTGCATCTCATTAAAAATTGAAATTGAAGCCTTGTGATGCATACCCTGACCAGACACATAGCAAAGCATCTCTACTGAGTAATTCAGTTTTGCATTCAAATGTGGTCCTGTATGGTGCTGATCTAAGCGGCTTTCCCTGCTCAAAAAACACAAGTGGTTGCTCATTGGCACAGTTGCCATTTATAGAAAGCCTAGGGGTCTATTCACAAAGCAGCTGAAGGATCTAGCCATAGCTTCGGCCGATCCTTCAGCTAGCTTCGGCCCCAGGACCCCTTCGGTTCCGTAGAACCGAAGGGCTGCTGTACGGGCTATTCACTATAGCCCGTACAGCTCCCGAACTTGGTCGGGCCATTGGCCGTCCGACAGGCTGCTTCTGACAGCTGGGCGGAGCCAGCTGTGATGTTACGACTGGCTCCGGCCACTTGCAGAGAGATAAGCGTCCCTGGTTACCAGCCAACCCGGGACACTGATCTCCAGACAGCCTAACTCTCCCGGACGCTCCGGGAGTCTCCTGCTCCCGGCCGCCAAGGAGAGAAACACTGCTTTTTCTTTTTATTCTGACACAGAGCCGTTCTCCATCAGGTCCCCACTACTGATTGACAGCAGCAGAGGGCAGGTACAATAGCTAATTTGCTATTGGCTATTGGAAATTGAAATAGCCAATAGGAATCTAGCAATGCATTCCTATGGCCAAAAATTATTTTATTTTTTTTCTATTCTGACACGGCTCCGTGTCAGAATAAGAAAAAAAAAGAAAAAGCAGTGTTTCTCTCCTTGGAAGCGCCCGGGAGAGTTAGACTTTTTTTTGCATGGACAATGTTTGTCTTTCTCAGCTGCTATGTGGTCAGTTTTGTATGTTGGATTGATTATGAAGTGGTACATATATATCTATGGTCAGATGGAAAAAGTGAACGGTTTGGTTCTCCCTTTTTCAACTGTGACTTCGCTCAGCCAAGCCGAAACATAGGCGCTTGGCTGAGCTGTTCAGCTGCCTTCCGCTGCTGTATGAGCTATTGTGAATGGCCCGTACAGTAGCCCTGTAGTTCGGCTGAACCGAAGGGCTCCAGTGGCTGAAGTGAGCAGAAGGATTAGCCGAAGCTAGGGCTATACCCTTCGGCTTCTTAGTGAATAACCCTCTTCAAATCCCTTCATGTCAGCTATGAAAAAAAGAAGCTGACGGAGTTAAGAGCAAGGCAAATGTAATTAACAAATAAGCTATTGACCCAGGTAAGATAATGTATGCAGGATTCCCAAACCTGCAACTATGGTAAGAAGACAGCAAAGAGGAATTCCTAAGATGTTCAGTAGATCAAAGGCTTCAGGAAGATAATTTTTATTAGGAGATTTCCATGCCTTTCTAATCACGCGCTTTATGAAAGTAAAGAGATACATGAGAAGGCAAAACACAGGGCTCATTCCCACCTTCAAAATTAAAGAACACCTCTTATTGCACCGCACCACCTATGACCATTGAGATTTAACCCATTGATTAGGATTGCCCAGTTCTCATATGTGGCTATCATGTGATGCACCAGTGTGCTAAATCACTTGGAACTGAAGTGTTCATACTATCCCTCAAGCTCCTATTCAGTGATTCCTCATATTAATTAATTATAGGTTTTTATATAACATTATGAATGTATGCAGCACATTACATATTATTCATTCACATCAATCCCTTCTCTCAAGGAGCTTCCAATCTAAGAAGGTTCCTATCGCAGCTAATTTCAGCTCAATCTAAATATTCCTGCTTATTTTCAGTCAAGTTCTCCCCATCTTTGGTATGCCTTAGTCAGCTATGCTTATTCTTACTTGTTACATCTGATCAGGTCAAAGTACTTTCCAGCATTGACATTCTGTCTACTTTAAATCCCTTTTACTCCTATCAGACATGGAATGTGTATGATCCAAGGCCCTTCAGTCATTTCTGGGGTGGTGCTTAAAGGGTAAACACTTCTGCAGCCTATGCAAAACATGTTGCAGGCATACACCATAGCCCTACATGATTGGAGGCACACACATCCCTATACCATCAGAGTTTTCTTGAGCCATGCCTTATAGTTTAACACTATTATAGTTCCCATATCTGGTTTCCAGGGTTCTACTCCACTAGAGCTATATCTGAATTATCTAAGGCATCTCTCCATGCATTAGTGCAGACCAACCATCTAGCTCTATATAGCCACTCTCTTATATGTCTGACATCCAACTAAACCAAACCCCATAATTTAAATCCTTTTCATTTAACCCTTGCATCTCAGCTGCTTCAGATTTTGCTGGTTGGCAAAATCAAAGCATCACAACTCTGTTAATTGTTCTTTATTAGTTTCTTTATTAGTTGTTTTTTTGTAACTGCAGAAATCGTATTTGCCTTGATTGCCTTGATTTTATTTTCTCTTATTTTCACAGTCACACTGCCTTGTCCTATCACTGAGTGTAGTTGAAATAACAGTTTATATGTGTGAGCCCACTGCATCATAGAACTGAAATATTACTACTATAGTAACTGACTTTTCCTGTAAAACACATTCTTAGTTCAAGAACAGGGCCACTTGCTGCAATAGAGGCTGATTTACTGAACTGAGCTGATTTAGGCTTGCTTGCTGGGTTTTTTTTTTTGGTTCAGAGTCCAAGGAAGAGAAAGATATGGTTTATAGGATACAACATATGGTAATAAAAATCCCTTCCCTAAAACATATAAATAACTTCAGCACCTCTCATGGGCCAAGGGTGTGCCTTTAAGCTAAGACCAATACGTCTTAATGTGTCTTTTAGCTGCCCACTAAATTCAGGCTAGTGGCACTCCAACTTTGGCAGGGCCGCTACATAACCTTTCCTAGCTTTCTTCTGTTAACTGCAGGACTCCCCCCACACCACTGTATAATGGGGAAGAGGAGAGGTGGAGGTGTCTGTAGTCCATATAAGGAGAGAAACCCAGGGTTATAACTCTACCCATCAATAGACAGAGTGCAGTGAGAGAGCCTTGTCTCTTTGTGGGGTGGGGCACCTCCTTAAAATTCCTACCAGACCTTAAGGGCCTGGTATTACTTTGGGGGGAACCCAACACACTTTTTTTATTTTTAACTAGGGATCCCTCCTAAAATTCCAACCAGACCCGAAGTGCCTGGTATGACTGTGGGGGGGAACCCCACACATGTAAATTTTAACTTGGGGTCCCTCCTAAGATTCCTACCAGACCTAAAGGGTCTGGTATGACTTTTGGGGGCAACCCCACACTTTGTTTTTATTTTATTTTTTTTAAATAGGGGTCCCTCCTAACTTTCCTACCAGACCTAAAGGGTCTAGTATGGTTTGGGAGGGGGACCCCATGCTGTATTTTTTCTTTTGTTTACATTGTTTTTATTCTGCTTGCTACCTCAGCGGCATTCGGCTATTCACTCACTGCCGTTCGGCCCCTATGGAAATAGGGGCCGAATGGCAACGAGTGTACTTCCGGAACTTCGACTCAGCCGATCCAGCCAATGTATGGCTGATTTTAGCCAATGTACGGCTCAAATCAGCCGTACTGAGCTGAAGTGAATAGCCGAATGTGGTTCTTCTCAGTTCACTTCGGCTCGGTTATTCACTCGGCTGCCTTCCACAGCTTTGTGAATAACCCTCAATGTGTTACTGGCAGGATCATCAGTTAAAAAGAAAAGCAAAAAGCTTAAAGGAGAACTATGAGATGAGTGATTTCCACTCACCTCATAGTTCTAGCCGACCTGTGACAATGAGACTGTCACAGGTCAGCTCAGTAGATCGGGAGGTGAGCGAACACATACCAGGTTCGCTCACCTCTCGATCCTGTCATGGCTTTCTGCCGTGACAGGGGGAGGGCTGGATTCCCCCTCTCCCCGCTCCGATCTGCCAGCGCTGAATACGCGGTATACTGAGCTTAGGGTAACGGGAGGACGCTAGTTTGTGTCCTCCCGTTACCCTAAGGAGAACTATGGGGAAAAACACTGACCCCATAGTTCTCCTTTAAGCTTGAAGGTAAACTATTGCAGCCACTATATTAAGGACTTGTAAGCTGCAATATAGTGATGTTTTTAGTTACACTTTAAGTAAAACACTATTTCTGCTTAAGATCCTAATTAGTGAACAACAGCCTATTTTGTACTCTTTTCATGTATCCATCAATCAACACACAAAAAATCAACCGTGTGCACTTCCAACATATAATGCAGAACATGTATCAATAAAAATATAATTGGATAATATTAGTTTATGAAAACAAACATCAGAACAACAGCCCTAAAATGTCTAGACACAGAAGAATGATGAAACAAAAGATTGAGAATGGTAAAATTAGTTAAGCCATCTGTCCTTAGTCCTTAGAAAAAAGAAATCAATATTGATTTTAAGAAGTGCAATTTCAGAGCAGCCTTGTAACAAGAATAATTCATAAACTGGGACATAGAACAGCTTAATGTTTAGTGGACTAATGCACTACTTACATCATCTCGGTAGAATATTGTTGGCACTGTAATTGAATTCACAACTTCTATTTATTTTAACACATTAAGGAATGTAAGCCCCTGCCCTCTGTCGGCACCTTAAGCAACATGTTTTATAGTGTCTGTAATAAAGAAACTGCACATTTCACTTGGGTGCAGTTGCAACGGGTTCATCATCACACTCACCTATAACACAGGTCAGAACAGTGAGTAAATAACACTCCAAATGTATTTCTCCTGGTACTGTCTATGACAAAGAACCCAGAGTATAACAAGAGATCTATGGACTCCAGTGGAACCTGGATTCTTCCTTAAGGTCCCTACATTATTTACATGGCTTTTTAGAAAACCAGTTAGATTTAAGTGCACACTAGAAAATTACATTAATTTCAAAGCATGAATATCATTAATTATAACAGAATAGAAACATTTCCTTTTTCAGATGCTGTGTAAATTAAATGTTGTCTTCCATTACAAATTGAGAGATAATACATGAATGATGGTGCATCTTAATGATGACAGTTCACTAGATGAATTAACATAGTTCATTTATATATTGAGAGAGCACCAGATCAGTGCACACAATGAGACTGTACAGTGGTAATTGTGTACTGGCTTTGTGTACATAATCGGACTGTACACAGATGACTGTGTCCAGGGGCGGAAATACAGCCGGTGCGACCGCACCGGGGACTGAGGCTGTAGGGGGGCCAAGTGAGGTCTGGTCCTGGGCACCCCCACGGTGGAATATGGGGCAGTGCAGGGTCCCGGTGTTAGAACACAGAGGCACCGCACTGCCGACCGTCTTCCTTAAGGGGGCGGGTCCTCTGACTCACCTCCTCCACCACCCCTGCAGTGCACACACTAACACCTCCTGCTCTGGTCCTGGCTGGGGGGGGGTGTCTTAGGGTGGGAGCGGGGGGGTCGAGGGTTGTGTGCTGTCAATTAAATTAGAAAAGTGGATTATAATCTATTTCTCTGATTAAATGATTACAAACAGGACCTTTATTCTATCAGAGTTTGTGACTATGTTAAAATGTGTGGCGTGGCCACACATTTTAACATAATCCTGCCCATGTTTTCGGTGATGGACTGTGTGACCGCCAATAGGTGAAAAATTCCAATGCTTTCTCAGCTGTTCCAGGGCAGATTGGCATCGCAAATCGCATGTGCAGGAGAACATGCGATTTGCGATGCCTGGAACAGCTGATCGGTCCTGAAATGTCACTTTTATCCGTCTTTGTGAGTGGGGTGGAATGAGAGTGCGGATAGAGTGCGGAACCTAGAGTGCGGATCAGCACAAACTAGATAGTCAAGAAGGGACTTATTCCCAGAGTAAACAATACGCGGTGTATGTTTGACTGTATGTTTGAGCCAAGGACCTATCAGCTCTCAAGATATTAGTATTGCGGTTTACTATACGTCTAACCTGATGTGAATGAGGATGGTAATTAGTTATAAGGAGTGTGTCATTGGACAACTCCTCCTTGGGTTTGGGAGTTTGATACCTACTGTATCTCTGGCCACTTCAAGTGTGTGATCAAGGACATGTTTAGGGAAACCCCTCTCACTAAATTTGTTGTACATCTTGAGTAGTTGTGTTTCGCAATCCGCCGCATTTGAGCAGATGCACATAACCCTGACAAACTGAGAGATGGGCAAAGAGTCCCTCAGTCTATCGGGGTGCGCACTGCTGCAGGATCAGTGTCACTAAGGTTGTTATTTGCTTAAGTTTGAAGCAGCCTAATAATAACCAAAAATGAATTGATTAATTTATCAAGCAGTAATAGTGAGATTAATTCCCAATGACTGGTTGATATAATTAAATAATAATAATAAAAAATTGTGAAAAGTGTAAAAAAATAAATAAAGTGTAAAAAAAATAAATGTAACAAATAAAATTAAATGTAAAACATAAAAATGATATATTTAAATATATTTTTATACTATCATTTATATAAAAATTAACCCTTTACAATGAATCTGCAGCTGCAGATTTGTTTTTCACCCTGAGGGGTTAATTTAAAAAAAAAACCCTCATGACAGTGATGTTCAAAGTATATCACTTGGCCGAAGCTAGCCGCCGAAGCTACGGCCAGATCCTTCGGCAGCTTTGTGAATAGACCCCTAAGTGTGACACTTAGTCACAGTGACATTGTATGCCAGCTTTAGCTTTTAGAGAAAAAAAGATTAAAATATTAGGTTTTAGTTTTAGGCCGTGTAGTACAGAAAAATTTCTAAAATCCCAGGAATGTGAGGTTTTTTTCCAAATAAAGGACAAATAAATGAATGTATTTATTGCATTTTTTTAGCTGTGCTGTTTTTGTAAAAAAAATACTACAAATCAAAACTGGGGAAAAAGTGTTCTCTTAAGTTTTTTTCCTTTTTTATATATTTTATTTTATATGTTTTACGTGAGTCTTTAGGCTATATATTTATATCACATATGTGCACCTATCTGTCCTCTAAAAAAGAATATTACGAACAGAAACTAAAAACAAGCTCAGTCATGAAGGGGTTAATATCACTTTAACAGCACACAGAACAGTTCATCACCTGTCTGACTGAAATTTTGTAGGGCCATGTCTAAAAAAGGCAGGCAGGTAGGTGAAAAACCAAGCCGAAGTGAAGGGAGTCGTACAACGGCTAAAATCAGCCATACATCGACTGCCTTCAGTCAGCTAAACATGCTCTGCATATTCGGCTGAGCCGAAGTGCAGAAGGAGTTCAACTCAGCCGATCCCACTTGCTGCCGTTCGCCCCTATTCCCATAGTGGCCAAACGGCAGTGAGTAAATAGCCGAATGCCACCGAGCAGTACCTCTGAGGTAGCAAGCGGAATAGTAAAAAACTTAAATGAATGAAAAAAAATGTGAAAATTATTTTAAATATTTTAAAAAATAGGAAAGAAAAAAAATATTTTAAGAAAAAAAGATCATTTTAAAAAATAAACGACGGACGCCAACCCGACCACACACAACTAACTCCCGCCGCATAATGTTAAATCTGACAGATGCCGGCAACATAAAATTAATTGGGCGGAGCTAGCGGTGACATCACTGCTAGCTATACCCCAACTGTTTCCTATTGGCCAGCACCTACCCTTCGGCCGACCTTTCTCCGTGCTTTGGCTGTCATTTTTATCTCAGTCAAGCTAAAGCATATGCCTTTAGTTCGGCTGAGCCGCTCGGTTGCCTTCTGCTGTTGTACGGGCTATTGCAAATAGCCTGTACAGCAGCCCTTCGGTTTGACTGAACCGAAGATCAGAGGCGGCCGAAGGATCAGCCGAAGCTATGACTCTCTAGTGAATAACCCTCCAAGACTGGCTTGGTAAAACTGGTCTAAAGATCCACCTGCTGGCTAGCTATGAAAATAAAAAGATCTATATATAATATTTCATGTTTACCTGAAAAAACAAGAAATCATATGTATTCTTGTCTATAATTAAATAAATAAATAATCAAAATCCCTTTATATTTCCTTTAAAGTGCACCACTAAAGATACCTACGTTTTTCATGTAATAAAATTCTTAACAATATTTAGACATAGATATGTATATAAGACTATAAAAATGTTTTATTTTAATGAATACTTTAAAACTCTTGATTTGTTTTACATTTTACATTGCATGCAGTGCTTTTTGTAACTGGGTTTCAGGGCAATCATTTTCAAAGCAGTTAAATAGCTTCTGCATTATTATAAAGGCAATTAGCAGCACGTATGGTTTTTGAAAGTCTATGGATTTCATTATTGCTTTGCCTTCATACATCTGTTACCTGTGTTAATAGATGAAACATTGTGCTCTCACAATGTAAACCCGCCATTTGTTTTTATTTTCATAAAGCTTTCCAGAATATATACTATGCTCTGTAGTGCATTATCTGTAGGATGCCTCCTAATTGCTAAATGCATGTTTTATCTAATGTTAATTTAAGTAATTAAGTACTTACATAATCAATAGGTAAACATTTGCAATTTTGCCAACTAAACGTAAATGTAAACCCAATGACAAAAAACTCATCTAAGATTTAGCGTGTTAATATATGTCAAATATAAACTTCTGTAATTATGTATGAAAAAGGTGAAAACAATATTTTATTTGAAAAAAATGACATTTGTTATGATACACAATACTTTAGCAAACTAACAGGTCTATTCACAAAAGGGTGAAGAGTTTGGAGAAGGCTGGAGAAGTGAAGAATCTAGGACATAATAGCTGAACTGGAAAGTGAGCTGAATTGGAGGATTTTTCCAAATCATCTATGTTGTCCTAGATTGTTCAATTCTCCTGCCATCTCCAAACCCTTCACCCTTTAGTGAATAGACCTGTAAATGTAAGCCTTTACTAAATGTAAAACCGACTTTATTGTAAAAAGATACTAATGTGGAGAATTGGCATGCTAATACAGTATTTTTTTCCCCCTGCACTTGCCAGTGATGGTTTTATTGTGCATTTGATGGTGACTTTGGTGTTTGATTTCCACCACCAACCAGTGTTTTACCTGCAGAAATCTGGTTTGTTTCTCAACTGTTGCTTATGTATCAGTATTGTTAGTTCACCACCACCACAAAATTAATAAATTACTTTGAAGCAATATCTACAGTAGTAAGCCACACACCGAGGTCTGTGTTTGTATGAACTGTAGAGCAGTTTCCTGCCATGAACCATAGATATGTTGGCAGCGTTATCTAAAAAAATTAACAAGTGGCCCTGTTGATGGCAAGTTTTATCAAAGGCCCATTACCAAGATAGTTCTGCATGTCCACTAGTCAGTTCAAACCTACTCTAACAGTTTAAAACATGTCTTTAGTGAAACAAATCTAGTTCTCAGTTCTGAATATTTGATTCATCATAACCTTAACCCTGATTTTCTAAAGTAGTAGAGCATGTTCACTTTCAAGTGAATTTTCACTTATGTTAGTAAACGAGATGAAGTTGTGCTAACTTCAACAATCCAATCATATTCAAGCAAAAATCCTGTTTTTTACATTTCCTTCCACATGATTGGGCATTCTTTGCAAACAGAATTTCTTTTATTTTAGTTAAGTAGGTGAAACAATTAAAGTAAGCACAGCTTCACCTCATTCACCAAGCTAAGTAAAAATTCCCTTTGTGAGAGAAAATTTACTTTGCAAAGAGAAAAATCGCTTTGTTTTTTTTTTTAAATATCTTTGTACATGATTGAGTATTCTTTACAATGTGAATTTTTACTTTGTTTTCCTCATTCATTAAGATAAGTAAAAATGCACTCTGAAAGTGAACATGCTCTACTCCTTTAGTAATACAACACATTTGTGTCTTTAGTGCAGACATTACTTTGTATATCATTCAAAGATAGCAAAATCTGTTCTCTGTGCAGCACCATGGAATTCATATCTCTATATAAAATAATAAATATATGCCTGTTATTATTATTTAATTTGTTATTAAATATATGCTGTTACTGTCCAATTACTATATTTGGGCACAAAAAAGCAAAAGTATAGTGAGCCCTGTAGGTAAAATGTTATTTTGGACTAAGTACATTAAAAAGTCATACTAACTGATCGATGTCCTTGGAAACTACAGCTATTTTGGGGAAAAAACTTTGCATCCAGATTGTGCAAAAGTATTTTTTTCCTATTTTTGACCACAGTGGGGAGAGTATCCCTAATTTTCTGAGAGGTATGGGTGCCACTTGAACAGGAAGACACAGACAGCAATAGAAACACTGCCATAATTTCCAAACCTTCCATACATTCCAAAACCAAATCAAAATATAGGATCTGAATTCCCGAAAAATGAAAGAAATAAAAATCCCAATGGATCTGAAATTAAACACATTTTTGCAGGGTTAGATGCTTAATAAACAGTTTTGTGAGTTCTGTTGTGGTTAGAATTTTATGTTCACAAGTTCAGTTAGAGGACAAAATCAGTTGCAAAAGACAAACAAAAATAATGCTTTGCTGCCTTATAGTAATTGCAAAACATATGGGAGCCACCATTGTTAAAATCATACTGAAAATGTCTTTAATACTTTGAATCCCTTGACCTGGAACAAATGTACAGATCAGGAAAGTCAGAAATCCATATATGCACATTTTTTTTGAATCAGTGACTCCACATACTGAGTCAGAATAACATCCAGGTAACAAGCATTTTCAGAAAGAGTGATTAGCAATGGCAGCCTCCATGTTTTTCTAATTACAACTTTCCTTTAACTGGAGCTGTATTGTGCCAATATGGAATCTAATTGCTCCAACTGAACATCTCCTTAAGCAATAATAAACCCAGAAGACAACTTCTTAGTTTTATATACAATGTCTTTGTTTATTATAGTCAGGAAATTTATTTTTTTCCTTTTTGAAATAAGGCAAATATGAAGTATTGCATAGGAATATTTTGTAATTTCATATGCAACCAGCAAGTGGAATGCTCAGTATCTTTTCACATTTTTCAGACATTCATAAGACCATCTTTGAAAAATAAATTGTGCTCATTAGCTTAAGCTAAAGTATACTCACACAAGTAAATTAGTCAGAGCAGCAGAGCAGCATTCTCCTATCTACCCCACACCTCCGTCATTCCATCTGAGGTTTCATCTAGAGAAAGAGTAAATGAATGGAGACAACGTCTGCTGTTCTCTATCTAGAAAACACACAATTGTCTGGGCATTATTTGTCATAGGTGCATTGTATAATGAACGTTTATTTGTAAAATGAGGACTGTATCAGCTGAGATGTCACTGTGGAACTGAGCTGTAGGCAAACACCTAAACACACATTTGAGATGTATATGTGTGAACAGTTTATGCTGTCATAATTCTGTTTAGCCATTTTTGTGATACAGGAATCCCTGCCAAAGAACACCATTACATTCTTGGCCTCAGTTTTCCTTAGTGCCATTAAAGCACTATAGCATAGTTAAAGACTACCCCAACCTATGACTCGATAGCAACTCATTGATTGCACTCTGTGTGCTATTAGTGAGATCTGTGTGTTATAATGAAACTACTGTGCAGTGCAGTAGAGTCTGACTGGCTAACCATACTCTCTCTTCCTTTTTTAGTCTAAAACTTGCAGTGTAGTGAAGTACAGGAGCTTAATATCAGAACAGAATTATTTACTAGCAAAGAATGCAAAGTAAGTAAAAAATGCATTGCTTGCAGTCTTCCTTAATATGAGAAAGTATAAATCAAAAATGTCTTAGCATCCGTGCATGGAGTTTCCAGCCAAGTATTGGTATTTTCTTAGATTTGACAGTGAAATGGAAATTGCTAAAAATATTATTAATAGGAAAGGAATATTTTTTTGAAAAGTTGTTCATTTTTCAGAATTAAGACAATCCTATCTATTTGATCACATTTATGCTGCTCTTAACATAAAAAAATCTGTATCAGTAACTTTTGGTATTAGAAAACATTTGTGCTATTGATTCCCTATCTATAGTTTGCAGCTGCCAACACTTAGAATGTGTTATCACAAACAAACCAAAAATAAAAAAAGCATATACGGTAGGACTCTCACCAATAACAACTGCAATTTCTATTGAACGCTAGACATGTAAGCTGGCAAAAACATTGTTTTGTTTCGTATTTTTCTTTCATTTGGGTTTCAGGTCCGAACGCCATTTTGTTTTGTTATTCAGATTCGGATCATTAGGAATTTCATTTTAGTTTCAGACAGGGTTTTCTGATTGACCAGAAAACAGTCACATGTTCTATCTAGTTTCATTTTGAATGAAATTCAGATGATTTTGTTAAAAGAACATTCGGATTCATTTGCATTTGGCCTCATTGGAATCACGACATTTGCATGCACCCAAATGTCTGAATTCACAAAATGCCGTCCGAATTTGCATTCGGAACGAAACAGAATTTACATGTCTATTGAACACTTAAACAACAGAAAACCTCGACCTATTAACTTTAACTAATACAAAAGTGCTGTACAATCTATCCCAAAGTTCATGCAGTAACCAGTCAATTAACCTCCCTGGCGGTATGATTATGTCAGGAATTTTGTACCAAAAGCGGTACAATTTTTTGCATGGAAATTTGGTGTTATGTATTGTAGGCCTGCAATTCTTAGTAAATCTTAGGAATAACTCACCTAAATCTGTCCAAACAAGAGAGTCCAGTAATAATTATAAAAAATTATAATATAATTAAAAAAATGGTCCAGTAAATGGGAATTCTGGGGGCTCAGCCTGATCCATTCCACAGTCAATAGAGTACCAAGTTCGCACATCACTGAGCTTGGTCGCAGAATCGTCGCTGTTTTAGGTCAAAATCGGTTTTAGACCAGGTAGAAAACAGCCATAGTAAATTAGAACTACTTGCAGAATTGAGTGATAGCGATTCATTGGGAAATTCCTCAACAGACACTGAAAGTGAGGACAGTGACGATTCTGCGATCGAGCTCAGTGATGTGCGAACTTGGGGACCCCCTCCAAAACCATACCAAACCAATCACCGCTAGCTCCACCCAACTGTATACCTTTTGCCGACACCTGTCAGAGTCTTCCAGCAAGTGACCTCACAGTCGGATCTACCCAGTTGTTGTTGCTTAATGACAGATCAGCATCCCCAGGTCCTTTAAGTATGCTGATCTGTCATTGCAGCACAACAACTGGGTGGAGGCAGCCATGACATCATGGCTGGCTCTGCCCAGTTGTTGTTTAATGATAGACCAGTGTCCCCAGGTCATTTGGGGATGCTGATCTGTCATTACAACTGGGCGGAGTGAGCGGTGAGATCACGGCTGGCTCCGCATAGCTTTAACTTGCGTGAAGAACATTTGGCTTCGGCCAACCTTTCTCCACGCTTTGGATATCACTTTGGCTCAGCTGAGTCGAAGCATATGCATTTGGCTCGGCTGCCTTCGGCTGCTTTATGTCATATTGTGACTAGCCTGTACAGCAGCCCTTTGTTTCGACTGAACCAAAGGGCTCCGGCAGCCGAAGAGAGCCGAAGGATCAGCCAAAGCTATGGCTGGATCCTTCGGCTCCATAGTGAATAACCCTCTAAATAGTATTGTGCAATTTTGTACCAAATATCAGTGTGTTGAAATGTGGAAATATTATTCCTTTATAAAGTTGTGATATCCAAAACCTCCACCTTTTGCCTCTCACCAGATGGTTGGATTTAAAACTAAGGTCAGAAAGTGCTTGTGTCCCTTTGAATGGGAATTTGTGCAGTGCTCTTCCTCTAGTAACTTTGTTTGCCCTAACGAATGACCTGGAATTAGGTGTGTGCTTCTTCCTCTCCTGTGGGGGATTCCTGAAATGTTGTTCCTCTGATGATTCAATCCATTTTGTGGAGTGTCTTTCTCAGAAAAGAACATAAAACACAACCATAGTGCTCTAGGTCTCTTAGAATTATTTTATTAAAACTAACCTAAAAATGGCCACTGTACACAATAAAAACAATGTGCAAATGAATGTGTTATAAAGCATATGTGAAACACTGCTCACAATAGTGGTTAGCAGTTAGAATACTTCCTAGTTGCTGTAGTAAGATGACGTAATGCGCAAAACTTCCCCCAACAGGAGTTTTAGAAGGAGTAAGCAAGTCATGACTCATGACATCATCTTGTTAGGGCAAACTAAGTTACTAGAGGAAGACATTCCCCTTTGAAGAGACACAAGCACTTTCTGCCTTTAGTTTTGATACTACCCCAACCACCAGGTTAGAGAGAAAAGGTGGAGGTTTTGGATATCACCACTTTATAAACAATTTTTATTTCCATGTTTCAATGCACTGATATTTGGAATACACTTGCACAGCACTATTTCATATTTGTTGGATAATCTTTGCAATGCTATCAAGCTTAATAGATTATTAATAATAATAATCTAGCATAATAGATTATATAGCACTATTGTATTAGTTAAAGATAATAGGTTGAGGTTTTCTGTTGATTCATTATAAATTGCTGTTATTATTGCTGATAGCACTGCACTATATGCTTTTTTATCAGAAACTTTTGACTTGATACCCTGGAGACACATATACATTTTAAAAGGATTTTACTGAAATCATTGAAAACAATATTAAATTACAGAAACCAATCTATCATCAGTTTTTATGACAAAGAAAATGTGTCATTTCAAATAGCTGCTGCTACTGTTATTTTAACGTTATTTTCCAATGGAACACCATTCATGTTGGATTATTATATGGTATCACAATTTCTGGTAAATCAGCACTTTGTGGAAACAATTTGGCTGCCGGAACATTAAAGTGCTTACAAATGATATAAAATTCCTATGCAGCTTATAGCAATGAAAGCAAGCTCTATCCTAAATCCTCTGTACAATCCTGCCTTCCTAAAAGACAAAGTACAAAATAATATTTATTACATCTTAAAAATGCGTCATGTCGATTCATGTGTGCATGTAGTATGGTTAAAGAAATGTATAATTGGGTCATTTTACCATTAGTTAGCTAGCCAAAGAACAAATGTATAGTGTTTTGGTAAATATTTTCTTGATTTATTAAAAACAAATGATAATTATATAGGACTATAATGATATATTTAACTTTTATTTAGTCAGGTAAAATAAAAATACTGCATACGAATATTTCAAATTTACACTAGCCTTTATGAACAAGAACACACATCCACTGGCATTCTTCCCCTCTTTTGTCCACATATTTCTTACACAGGAGACCTACTCCGTCTAAGTTCCCTGAGAAGTGGGAATGGGATCTAAACATCTAAATTCCATCAGATGACAAAACAAAACATTCTGACCTTACCCAAGCACCTAATAGGAAACAGATAGCAGGAAGCATGATAAAAACCTGCTGTTAATAACATTCTGCACTTTATACACCCTTCAGTTCCTCATTTGTTTTAGACATTTTACATATTTCTGGACTTGTGCAAGCTCGAAAAATCTTTGGGACCAAATTCATGCTATCGCCCAGATGTTCACAGTCCACACTGTACCCAAAGGACCTTTATTCTTTAGTCTCCACCATTTTAAGGTCTCCCTCAAAGCATACAATACTCAGTTGTAATGTATATGCTAAAGGCAGCCTATTCTTGCATTCCTGCCTGTGTTAGATACATTTTCACCTAAAATACAACGATGGTTCCACAGAATCAGAGACATCAAACTAACTTAAGACTTCTTCATCTACAGGTGAAACTCGAATAATTAGAATATCGTGCAAAGTTCATTTATTTCACTAATGCAACTTAAAAGGTGAAACTAATATATGAGATAGACTCCTTACATGCAAAGCAAGATAATTTAAGCCGTGATTTGTCATAATTGTGATGATTATGACAGCTCATGAAAACCCCAAGAACCCCAAATCCACAACCTCAAAAAAGTAGATTATTACATGCAATCAATAAAACAAGGATTGTACATAGAACAATATCGGACCTCTGAAAAGTACAAGCATGCATATGTACTCAGTACTTGGTTTGGGCCCCTTTTGCAGCACTTACTGCAATTACTTTTGCATGATATTCTAATTATTCGAGTTTCACCTGTATGTATGTGCTCATGTTATCAGGTGTTCTAGTCAAATAATGCTGCATATTACAACAAAAAAGTGTGTGGGGTTCCCCCCCAAAGTCATAACAGGCCCTTAAGGTCTGGTAGGAATTTTAAGAAGGAACCACCCCCAAAAATGGGGAAAGAAGACGTGGGGTCCCCCTAAAATTCCCAACCAGACCCTTGATCCGAGCACAGGCCTGGCAGGGCAGAAAAGGCAGGCAAGCATGCACCCCCTCCCTTCCTGCTATACCACACCACATGCCCTTGGCACTGTGAGGGTGCTTTTCCAGAGTCGCCCCTGGAAAAGTACCGTGTCCCCGTGCCGATGGGGACAAGGACCTCTTCGCCACGAGCCCTGGGGTGCTGGCTGTGGGTGTGTGCGTGCGGGGGGGTTATTCACATCAGGGTAGATGCGACCCAGATGTGACCCCCTTGTGAATGAGTAAGAGGTAGTGGTAGCCCTGCTGATTTACTAAAGGGTTAAATAAAGTCCTTTAATTAACCCCCCCCCAAAAAAAATTGATCCACTAACGTAATCCAGGGTCAATTATGATGCCAGGTGTTGTCCACATTGATGACGACTCCACAAAATAAAAAATTAATAGGGCTGTACAAATTAACGATTCATTTCTTGATTAATCGTTAATCTTTTTGATCGATGAAAACTTTTTTGATCGATTACATTTTTTAAAAAACTTTCTGCACAAGCACCAGCCAAGGCATTGCCCTATACACATACAGCACAGCAATGAAGTAGTAAAATGAACTAGGATCACACGAATCCAGCACGTTATTATTATGAGTTGCCCCACTTAAGCGGCGGCCGTATTGAGTGGGGCACGTGAGATTAATAACGTGCTGGATTAGTGTGATCCTAGTTCATTGTATTACTTCATTGCTGTGCTGTATATGTATAGGCCAATGTAGTTGGATCTGTATGTGCGTTATAATTAATCGAAATTAATCGATTAAAAAAAATTTTGATTGATCGAACACGAAAATTTTAATCAGTACCAGCCCTAAAAATAAAAATAATAAATAAATAAAAAATATAATAAAAAAAACAACGCCAAACGACCCGACCACAGGTGACAAACTTGCGCCGCAGAATGAAGAATCTGACTGATGCTGGCAAAATATAAACAATTGGACGGAGCAAGTAGTGACATCACGGCCGGCTCCACCCAGTTGTTGTTTTTTAATGACAGATCAGCATCCCCAGGTCATTTGGGGATGCTAATCTGTCATTACAACTGGGCAATGTGAGCTGTGATTTGTGTGGAGAATAAGCCGACCTTTCTCCACGCTTCGGCTGTCACTACGACTCAACCAAGGCCAAAGCACATGCGTTCAGCTCTGCTGAGCCGTTCAGCTGCCTGCGGCTTCTGTACGGGCTATTGTGAATAGCCCATACAGCAGCCCATCGATTCGACTGAACCGAAGTGCTCAAGCAGCCCAAGTGAGCTGAAAGATCAGCCGAAGCTATGGCTGGATCCTTCAGCTCCTTCATGAATAACCCTCTGAATATTTAATTACCCAGTGCCACCCATTCAGAGCTAAATTACGTTGTAAGGGTTGCCCCCCACCAAAAAAAAAAACCCACTGATACTCACCTCATCAGTGCTCCCTCACCGATCCTGTCTCTGTTCCAACCAGCAATAAAATCCCTAGTGTTGTCTCAAATCAGGGGCAGTGGAAAGGTGACATTACTTTCCAGATTGTGGGACTGTGCTCAGTCCTAGTAACTGGCTGTTAGACCTGAGGACTGGCACATGGGAAACACTGAGTATTGTCGCTGGCTGTGATGGGTGAATAACTTGTAATAATGGGTATATGGACTTTCTCTTAAAATTTTACAATATATTGCAAAATAACAGAGTAATACAGCAGGTGATAAAGCAGTGCTAGTCGCTAATTCAATCAAATAATCAAAGCATGCTGCACTTGGAAATGTTTTATTAACAGCTATGTTCTGAAAATATTATGTGAACTTTGCTCCAACATTTTGTTCAGCAAATTTTAATAAAAGTACAATTTCCAGCATTATTAATACAATTCAGTTATATGGTATAGTGAGGAGAAAAGTCACAGTTGCACTCAACCAATATTTTTCATATATCAAAAAAATAAATGTATGTCTTTTTTCAGTATCTGGATATTTGTCGTTTGGCTAAATGAAAATTACAAATCATAAAAGTGTTTTTATACATTATTATAATTTTAAAATTGCTTTTGTGCATCTGCCTGGTATGACAGAGTTTTAGATGATATTTCCTCCATCTAATGATAGTAATCAAGTAGTTGTCACTCTTTAATCTTCAGAGACAAATAATCAGTATATATTAAAACGTTGGAATCACTAGAAAGGCAGCGTAAAGAAGAAAATGTGATACTGAACAGGAAAATGTGCATGTAAGAGTCCATTCTATTGTCAACTTGCCAATTTACTTCCTTTGATGTTCTGATTAAATGCCAATGTTAAATTCATTGATTAAAAAAGGAACATGTGCAATACTTATAGCTATAGGAAAGCCTTTTAAGATGTCTTTATCTTTTAACTCTTTTTACGTTTTTCAGAATTATGGCAACAGAAGGGACCCCAGATGCGGTGAAGCAAAACAAATGGCAAATGGTTTTAGATACATGGTTTAGAATAATGGTTTTAGATACACGTCCCAGATGCAGTGTAACGCTAAAAATTCAAGAAGTTGGGTTTTTCTGATTTTTTTAAAAGAGCAATAGCATGCATTAACCAATAAAGGCTGGAATTTATATTTCAGGAGGTGGTGTTTATAGATCCTCTGTTGCCATTAGCTCCTCCCTCTAAAAGGCCACATTGACGATCCTGCTTTTGCTGTGTGGTAATATTAATCAGATAAACACCTTACCAGAGGTGCTGTGTTATCAGAGGGGTCATATCACTAGATTTGCCATATCTTCCGAGGCTCCATGTAACTGCAATACAGTGAAAATTAGAGTTGAAAGAAACAGTGAACACACATTTATTAACTTTATTAAACAACTTGCGGAATAGCAAACATGCACATTATTGTGTAAAACCTGTAACAGCATCCAGAATACTTAAAAATAAATGTAGGTTATAGGTTCTTTAGTGCACTGGCCATAATTCACAGTCTTGCAGGTCATATCTAGGCTATCCCGCTTGCTGGGTAATTGTGTAAACCTGTAACTGCATCCAGAATGCTTTAGAGGAAATGTAGGTTATGGGTTCTTAAGCACACTGGCCTACACTTGACTGTCAATCACAGTCTTGCAGGTCATATCCAGGCTAACCCGCTTGCAGGGAAATTGTGTAAAACTTAACACCATCCAGATTACTTGAAAAGAAATGTAAGTTATGGGTTTCCTAGCACACTGGCCATCACTTGACTGTCAATCACAGTCTTGCAGGTCATATCCCGGCTACACCACTTGCTGGACTCCACCACACCATATAACACTGTCACCAGGGGCATAACTAGGAATCACAGGGCCCCATAGCAAAATTTTGTATGGGGCCCCGTGATTTCTAGTTATACCCCTTGCAGAGCCCACTCCAGATCCCACCTGAGGGTGAACTTACAGAGCCCACCATAGACTCTCTATGGTGGGCTCTGCAGGGTCACCCTCAGGTGGGCTGGTCGCATTCCATACCTGTCCGCCTCCTCTTCCTCCACGGTCGCTGACGGGCCCCGCCTCCTCCTCTATCACCAGGCCCACCTCCTTCTTTGTCACCGGGCCACGCCTCCTACCCTGCTGCCGACCACGGGCCCTGCCTCCTCCTCCACTGCCGGGTCCAGCCTGATCCACCGCCGCTGCTGGCTCTCATTGACTCTGTGGAGAGGAACGCGCTGCTGCACAGATTACTGTCAGTGATCTGAACAGCGGCGTGTTCGTCTTCAGCCACCAGTGAAAGCCACCAGCAGAGGATTTCATAGCGACCCAGGCGGCCCGCACGGCATCTGGCAAGGCCCCACTGTGCCCCAGGCCCCATGGGGATTGTTACGCCACTGACTGTCACATTTGTCTTCTAGGAAGTCACCAAAAAGTAAATGATCAGTATTGTGGATCTAGAGCCCTGTGCACAGGCCAACCAATTAAAAACCTTGTCAAGAGCCTTAGATTCTATGTCTGGTAGCATTAGCTCTCCTGTGGTATAGAGAAGGGTGAGAGAAGCACTACAACTAAGTTCAGATGGGGCGGGAGGAAAGGATCAGTTCTGCAATAATATGCAAAGGTGTAGCTTCCGAAATGTAGATAATGAATCCGATTATAAAAATGAAAATAATGAAAACCAGGTTGAGATCAAGGTATCACATGTGCATAATAATGCGTGTAGAGACTCAACGTTAGGTTTGGAGTGATGTGGAGTTTACAAAAAAAAATAAAAAAAATATGTAATGATCCCACTAGTTGTCACGGCACAACCGGATAGCTGGGGACTGGACCTCAACTGTGGAACAATTCAGGAGTAGGCTTAAAGGGATTGGATCAGTCAGACGGCTCCCTAATACACTCAGTGCGATGGGGAGCCGTTCCACATCATGTATCCTAGCCTATCCCTACGGAAGATTAATTTTAGTGGGGCGGGGGTGTGATGGGACTGTAGTTGTAACCGTTCTCTAGTATAAGACTTAACTTAGGACACTACCACAGCTCAATGCAGGTATTTAACAGATTCAGGCAATATTCCAGCAATATGATCAAGTGCAGTAGGTTTAGCAGAGACAGGCAGTACTTCAGCAGAATGACAAATGCAGGTGATAGTGCAAGCAGACAATGCTCCAGCAGTATAACTCAATGCCGGTAGTTTAGCAACAACAGGCAGTACTTCAGCAGTATGATTGATGGAGGTGATAATGCAAGCAGACAATACTCCAGCAGTATGGTAACAGGTGTATGCACAAGTAATCCCATGTAGGGCTAAAGCCCTAATACTTGCAGTTACTGGTGGCAGTGATACAGCTCAGTGGGTAAGGTTGGATCCCTGGCGAGGCTGAGAGGCAGATGCAGGAACTGGATCTGTCCGAGTGGACTGCAGACTGCAGCGTGGGGGAGCCGGACTGGTTCAGTGGGGATGGTGGAGGCAAATCGCTCGACGTTCCACATTGACTGAACGCCGAGTGATTGCCTCCGCTGGGTTTATGAGAGCAAGCCGCGCCCAGGGGGCTGAGCCCCGCGTGATGTCACGGCCGGAGCGCCGTGGCGCTGAATCCGGGAGTGCAGAGACCGAGCCTGACACTAGTAAATATAAGAAGGAAGTAGAGAAACTGTTGAAAGATGGAAAAAAGGGATTTTAAATAAAAAAGAATATAAATATCTGTTACTGTCCACCTCAAGAATACCAGTAATGTATTTTTTCCCAAAAATACATAAAGATGCGACTAACCCTCCGGGTAGGCCAATTGTGACCGGTATCGAACCATTAGTATCACGCACAGGGGAATATATGGACCAATTTTTACAACTGCTGGTTAACAAGACAAGAGCTTATCTAAAAGATAGTAGTGAAGTTATAAAAATCCTAGATGGAATAAAAGATACAAAGGATCTAATTTTTGTTACAATGGATGTTGAATCCTTATATACGAATATTGATCAAAAATTAGGTTTGTAAGCTGGGTTATGGGCATTAACAAAGGATGATAAGCTAGAGAATGAACAGAGAGATTTTATCATTAAATGTACAGACTTCGCGATGCGGAATAATAATTTTTGGTACTGTGGGGAATATTATCTCCAACACAGAGGTGTTGCTATGGGTGCTAAATTCGCCCCGAGTGTACGATTTTTTTTTTCTCCTTTTTTTTTCTTATTTACTCATATTTACAGAGTGCACAAAAAGAAATTGGAAACTTCTCTCCCCAATGCTTTCAAGGCCAGGGCAAAAGGATCTAGAGCAATCCACAGTGGATATGCCCTTTTTGGAATGAAAGGGATAGCCAGAAGACATAGTAATAGAGGGTAATAAATGCCTGGTGATAAAAAGGTGGGGGGTGGATATGGATATGGCGAGTTGCTTAGAAGACAATGCTCAAGCAGCCACGTAAGGGAATAGTCCCTTGTGTGTTTTCCCGAGTGGAAATTATTTATTTTTATTTTTATTTTTTATTTCTTTATTTTTTGGTGTTGAGTGTCTTGTCTGGTTTGGTTAAAATGCATGTATGGGGGTTTTGTCTTTTGTTTTTTGTTTTTTGTTTTGTCTTTTGTTTTTGTGTGTGTGTATTCTCCTGCAAAATATCTCCTCTCTTGTTGTAATGGCATGCTATTTGGGTAAAACTACTGAGGGTGCCAACAATAAGAAGTTTCGAAATATCAGTTTTTCCTATTCCTATACATCACGGGTAAATTTGATCTTATTTCGTGGAATGTGAGAGGGTTGGGGGATCCTGTTAAGAGACAGGCTATGTTCACTACCTTGTTACAATATCAAACCCCAGTGGTCTGTCTGCAAGAAACACACCTTATCAAAGAAAATGTCTCTTATCTTTCAAAACCCACATATAAACATGCTTTTCACTCATTTCACTCTTCATATTCTAGGGGGGTTAGTATTTTAATATCATCGGCAGTGTCAATTTCTTGCAGACAAGCCAAAGTGGATTCTCAAGGGCGCTACATTTTTTTAGTATATAATATCGCTGGAGTACAATGCATTCTGGCCAATGTGTATGTGCCCCCACCATATTCGCACGGGCAGATGTGAAAATAGCAGAGGAGTTATATGTCGCATACCCAACTCGGGATAATTTTCGGAAATGGAAGGACGCACCGGGGTTATATAAAAAAGCCTCAATATCTAGGGCGGAGTTAAAACGCCTTTCTTTAACACAAAGATATTTTGAGGAGGGGGAGAGTGTCGGACGCTATCTGGCAGTTATAGCAAGCTCACAAAGGGACTCTAGAAATATTGTATAGATTCGCCAAGCAGACGGTATATTAATAGGAGAAGCGGAAAATATTGTTGGTTCATTTTATACATTTTACAGAAATGTATATACAGCTGAAGCCTTATATCCACCGGAGTTACTCCAGGAGTTTATTGGCTCACTGAAATTTGCCCGTCTAACCGAAGAGGATAAAGAAAATCTAAACTCACCTTTTAGCCTAGAAGAGTTACAAAGTGCGGTAATATCCACCTCAAATAACAAAGCGCCAGGTGCAGATGGATTGCCTTCTGAAATTTATAAAGACTGTGGCCAGGTTCTTTTACCTGAGCTTTTAGCAGTATTTAATCGTGCGTTTGAAGATGGCTCTTTGCCCACCTCTATGGTAGAAGCAATGATCATTGTGCTGCCTAAACCAGGTAAAGATAAATTAAATGTAGAATCCTATCGACCAATTTCATTAATTAATTCGGACATAAAACTATTGGCTAAAATGTTGGCCAATCGTTTATCAAAAATTATACATAAAATTATACATGTAGATCAGTCTGGATTTATTCCAACTAGATCTACTGCAGTAAATATTAGACGTTTATTCCTTAATATGCATAGTGGCCATACCTATGGTCGGTACTAGAAGCCTTTGGTCTGGGCCCCTCCTTTATTAAGTGTGTTAAATTCATTTTCCCCGTACCTCTGTTAAGCGCCACACAAGGGGTAAAACTTTCAATTTTCCTGCAAGAATTACAGACTATCCAATTCTTAATATTAAACCTCTACTGTTAAGGTTTAAGCAAAAAAGTTGGTGTAAACTTCCCCTTACTGTTATAGGGAGGGCAAATTTGATCAAAATGGTGTGGGCGCCACAACTATTATACGTTTTGCATAACGCACCGATTTGGATCAATTTGAAATGGTTTGCCAAAATAGATATTCTTTTTAGGGAATTAATTTGGAAGAGAAAACACTCTCGAATAAAATTAAATACGTTACAGAAGGCCAAGGAAAATGGGGGTATAGCTATACCTCACCCAAAACTATATTTTGCAGCATCACAGCTACAACAGATGTTAGGATGGGGTAATATTAGCGGGGAAGACCCAGTTCAAGCTATTTTGCTGTCTCTATCAGCTAAATACCCTCTTCTCTCTCATTTAGAAGCAGTTACCATATGATCCTAGAATTTGTCTCCTAAATTATGTTGAAGAAGAACAACAGATCCCGGGACTCATGGATATCATTATAAGACTGTTGTTCTTAGCAAGAAAAATTATTGCCTTTAAATGGACATCCCACAACCCACCTACATTATAGGAGTGGCGTAAGAAAGTCGATCTGGTACTATTAAAAGAGAAATTGCTTTTTAAACATAGAGGGTGCCCCCAGAAATTTAATAAGATATGGAATCCACCCAGGCGCCACCTATGGGGTAAAATCTAAATTACCTAAAAATAAAAATAAAAGAGAAAGAGAGGTTTAGAGGGATTAAACAACAAGGGGAAAAGTCAGGAGGTACTATGTGTATATGTTTGATGGGGGGTGTTGTTTTCTTTTTTTTTTTCTAGGGAGGAGAAAGGCATATTGGTAGAAGTAAAATTAGGTTTAACATTTAATCTGATCTGCACTTTAAATTAACTAAACGATTGCTTGAAAGCGCATCTCACTGGTTTAATAATTATAGCACATACACATGGTTGAGTATAATAACAGTCATTTATGAATTTTACATATGCTTAAAGCTATTAAATATGCACATTAGTAGGAAATAAGCCATGGTTGGGGCTACATATAGGTATTTATCTAAGTGTATGTGTGTTTGTTTACATAAGTGTATGAATGTGTGTATGGGTGTGTATATATTTATATATATGGACTAAACACTTTTTTTTTTATAAACTATTAGGGATGGTAAACCCATTTTAGGGAAGAGGATAGTTACACATGTTCAAGTACCTAATATTTGTTTTTGATAGCACATCACAATGTATAAGAATGGTTAAATACACACAAATTAATTTTGACAACTTTTTATTTATTTATTTATTTTAACTATCGTGAATAAATACACATAATTATTGTAATTAAAGACTAATCTCTACGGTTTTGAAGAAAACTTCATATGCAAACTGATAAAACATGAAATACGTTTTTTGTTTATGTAGGTATGTGTGGGTATATATATATAGGGGTAGGAAGTGTTGATGGCATTATTTATCCTTTTCCTTTGCCTCTTATTTTCTTTTTGAATTTTTTTTTGGGGGGGTGGGAATGAACTAGGATTGTTTGCTTTGTATGGTATGTAACTGTATTTTTGACGTATTGTTTTGTTAAGAAGGAAAAAAATTGTTAATAAAAAGTATTGGAAAAAAAAAACTTCGCCCCGTGTGTAGCAAATTTATTTATGGCCAGATGGGAAGAGGAAGTCATTTTTAGCACCAAGTGGGAGGGCCTATCCCTCTGGCGAAGGTATATAGATGATATTGTGGTGCCTTGACAGGGGAACGGGACATCTCTATCCCAATTTTGGAACATTATTGACCAGAATGAATATGGAATAAATTCACCAAACATAGTAGTGAAGAAGGGATCCAATTTTTGGATCTTTATATGTTTTTAGAACAAGGGAAAATATGTACAAAAACATTCTTTAAAACAACAGATCGTAATAGTTACATACCCACAAACAGCTGCCATCATCGTAATTGGATTACTGGAATACCCAAGGGACAATTTACTAGAGTCCCTTGTACTTTAGATAAAGATTGTGAGATACAGGCTAACGATATCGCTAATCGTTTTTTAGAAAAGGGATATAACAAGTTGGAGATGGATAGAACAAAAAGAAAAATAGGTAAAATTAATAGAGGTGAATTATTAAAAACAAGAAATAGAAATAATAAGGATTATACTATTACTTTTGTTACAGTTTATTCAATTCAATATAAAGAATTAGAGCTGATTATGGTTAAACATTGGAATATTTTAATGAAGGACAAAGTACTAGGACCTATCTTACCAACCAAACCGAATGTAATTTATAGAAGAGCCCCCACATTAAAGGACACATTGGTGCATAATGTTATAGAACCCCCCAAAAAACCACTGACATTGTTTAAAGGAATGGGATTTTATCCGTGTGGGTGATGTGTAGGATGCCGCTTAACAAAACAAAAAAGAAAAATAACACAATTCCAGTCTAATATTCTGACACGGAGCCGTGTCAGAATAGAAAAAAAATGTGGCCATAGGAATGCATTGCTAGATTCCTATTGGCTATTTCAATTTGCAATAGCCAATAACGAACTAGCATTGCACCCACCCTACCTGTGGGTACAATAGCTAGTTTGCTATTGGCTATTGCATTCTGACACAGCTCCGTGTTAGAATAAAGAAAAAAAAAAGAAAAAGCAGTGTTTCTCTCCTTGGAGGCTGGGAGCGGAAGACTCCCGGAGCGCCCAGGAGAGGTTTTTTTCCTTCTTTTTTTGACGGCAGCAGAACCACCGGCTAAAAGAAAACAGTTGGGCGGAGCTAGCTGTCAATGCTAGCTCCGCCCAAATGTTTTCTATTTATTTTTTCTACTTTTTAAACTATTTTTCTGTTCTGCTCTGTACCACAGAGGGACCAAGCAGAACAGCCGAGCCAAATGCCGCTCAGCGGCATTCGGCTATTCACTCACTGCTGTTCGCCATCTATAAGAATAGACTGAACGGCCGACCCGAAGCCACCCGATGTACGGCTGATTTCAGCCGATATAAGGTTGAAATTAGCCGTACCAGCCTGAAGTAAATAGCCAAACAGCGTTTGGCTCACTTCGCTTTAGGTTGGTCATTCACTCGGCTGCCTACGGCAGCTTAGTGAATAGACCCCTATGTTTATAAGTTATACCAAAACATTTCTCACACCATCCTCTATATGTCTTATGTTCCTTGTAGCATTTTGCTTTATACCGGTTTATGGTTTTCTCATTAGAGGTTTATGCACCATTATTCAATCTATTAAGATTGTTTGATGTAGAGTTATATGGACATCTTTTCGGTGTCCTCCCATTTATTATTATATAGGAAGTAATGTAGCATTATACATACAATAAACATTTCCCACACTTCGTTTTTAGCTATAGTATGACATTTCACACACCATCCTTCCTATACCTAAGTTAATGTTTTTTTTATCATTTTGTTATTCACATTAGAAGTTTATATTCTGCCTACGGCAGCTGAAGTGAAGTGAGCCGAACGCTGTTTGGCTAGTCACTTCAGGCTGGTACGGCTGATTTCAGCCGTATATCATGTGGCTTCGGGTCGGCTGAATATGCTCAGCATGTTCCGCCGGCCCGAAGTGCAGGAGGAGTTTGACTCAGCCGATTCAACATCTGGATCGGCTAAGCCGAACCTCCGGAAGGCTACTTGCTGCTGTTCGGTCTATTCTTATAGATGCCGAACAGCAGTGAGTGAATAGCCGAGTGTCGCTGAGCGGCATTCGGCTCAGCTGTCTGAGGGACCGAGCAGAACAGAAAAATTGTTTAAAAAGTACAAAAAAAGTAAATAGAAAACGATTGTGCGGAGGTAGCAAATGACAGCAGAGCGCCCAACAGTTTTCTATTGTCCGCAGTTCTGCTTCCGTCAAAAAAAAGAAAAAACCTCTCCCGGGCGCTCTGGGAGTCTCCCGGTCCCAGCCGCCCAGTTCCCATTGAAATGCATTGCTACATTAGCAATAGCAAATAGTAAACTAGCATTGTACCCGCCCTCTGCTGATGGACCTGATGGAGAACTGCAGCAGAGGGGGCGGGTGCAATGCTAGTTTACTATTGGCTATTACAAATTGAAATAGCCAATAGTAATTAAGCAATGCATTTCAATGGGAAATTATTATTTTTTCTATTCTGACATCGCTCTGTGTCAGAATAAAGAAAAAAAAGAGAAAGCAGTGTTTCTCTCCTGGGCGCCGGGAGAGTTTGCTGTCTGGAGATCAGTGTCCCTGGTTATCTGGTAACCAGGGACGCTAATCTCTCTGCAAGTGGCCGGTGCCAGCTGCAAGATCACGGCTGGCTCCACCCAGCTGTTCAAAGCATGCTGTCGGCCGCCGATGGCCGGCCGCTCGGCCATCTTCGACTTTCAGCGCGGCTCAGCCGAGCCGAGGCATATACCTTTGGCTTGAAAGGGTCCTGGGGCCAAAGCTAGCCGAAGGATTGGACGAAGCTACGGCTAGATCCTTTGGCTGCTTCGTGAATAGACCCCTATGTTTTTAAACATTTCCCACACCATCCTTCATATATCTTAGCCTTGGTCCCTTTTTAGCATACAGTTTATATGGTGCCCTTTGTTTAACATGGACACCCCCTTGGACCCCCCCCCCTCTTTTAACATTTTGTTTTTGCCAATTTTATATATAGATATATTAGATCCAATTTGTTCAGGACTGGAATTAATTTACGTCATGTATCCATTGAATATCCCGTGCATGCATCCTCCTCGACTCTCCTTAATGTTAAAAGTTTTCATGTATTGTAAGATTTTGTATGTATTATATATTATGGAGTCTAGTTTGAAACGAGTTTAAGAGATTTTACACACTAGAATGCAGCCTGAATGGGGAGACACCTAGTGGCCGGAATTTAATTACCATTATGTGTGATATAAAAGAGGAAAGGAGTTTGTAATGCTCGTATGCAGACCGTCGATTTAGAGGAAGTCAATAGTGACAAAATGCATCAGGTGGGTGGATCTATGCAAGGATTACAAGCATAGAGACAGGAGCTCCAGTGGGCACAATCCATGTGCAATTGCCTTATATTAATTGTAAGTGCATTTTAATCGTTTTAAATAAATTTATTCTGACATACTACACTATGGGAATCCTTTTTTTCTCTCTCTGAGTACAAGAGAAGGTGGAAGATGGAGGAATAGTGTTGCACGATTTTGGAAAGATAAGCCAGAGTAATAAGCCAAAGGATAGGATTTGGTTCTATATATATCAACAAAGTGCTAATTGTTCATCTGAAATATGGTGAGCAATAGGACTCGGTGAGTGCGGAGAGATCTTTTCTTTGAGCACGGTGGAGAATGGAGAGCGCTGATTCACTAATTGTTTATGCATTCACGGATGTTGTGTTGATTATAAAAGTTGGAAGATATATCCTCACATATTTCAAGGACTTTATTGTATCCAGAAGTAATGGACTTCACGTTTGGTTATGTAGATTAAGAGGGAGTTGTACATCACTTGTGAGATTTAACACAGGATTTTCTATAAGTACACATTTTATGAGATGTACTAGCACTTTTTTTTCCCTATGTTTATTATGGTTTATAGTGTCTAGACCATTAGACCTAGAGCTTTTTCTTATTATCATCAGCACAGGCATTGTGCAACACAGGTGTTGTGTATGACACAAAATTGTTTATCAATTTGTGACAATTTCACATTTCATACTATTTTTCTCACATTTTAGAGATATTTTCTTATTTTGAAGCGTAGTGCTATTTTCTTTTTTTTCTCCTGTGGTATAAGCTACTCTGTCACCCTGTAGCATTCATTTTGGGTGCTATGAATTCAAACACACTGTCTGCTGCTAGTTTTAAAAGTCTAAATAACTGTGAATTATGTTAACAGAAGGGCCACATAACGTGAACCTGAGGTGCCTGTATGTCATGCCATATATTTTAACAATGATTCATAGAGTGCCATCATATTTCATGTGTCTACAACGTATGCATATACAAGAATTAGTCACCAGCACACCGAGAGTCCACTTTACCATTCCATCTTTATTCAACATCAGACATACTGTATGTGGTATCATATGCAACATTTCTATATTTCTATTGTTTCAAGGGGTTTAGAGTAGTGAGGAGCCAAATACCTCCGTGTTTTGTTCGTATTCGAACGGCCGAAAAGTTTGAATACGAACTCGAACTCAATGCAAGTCAATGGGGGTCGAACATTTGAAAATGAATGTCCCCTTTAAGAGGGCTTATATTCAAGTTATTGTCCATAAAAGGTGTATGGGGGTTCGGGTACTGCCCTGGGGGACAGGAATCAATGCCAAAAAAAAATATAGTTTTTAAAGGAGTGATTTTAACATCACTTAAAGGGTAAAAAAAAATGAAACATTCCTTCAAATATCATGCCTGAGGGGTCCCCTTAACCTGCCTGTGAAGTGGTGGATCTGTAGCATGTATAGAACCTGCTGAAGCAAAACTGACATTGCTTTAAAAAAAATGTCTCTTAAAGTGTGCAGTTCCCCTCCCCAAACAACCCTTTAGGTCTGGTAGAAATGTTAGGAGGGACCAATTGGTTTTTTTAAAAAAACTGTGTAGGGTTCCTCCTAAAAGTCATACCAGGCCCTTGAGATCTGGTAGGAATATTAAGGAGGGATCCCATGTACAAAAAAATTAAAAAAGAAGTATGTGGGGTTCCCCCTAAAAGTCATACCAGGCCCTTAAGGTCTGGTAGGAATATTTAGCAGGCACCCCATTTAACAAAAACAAAAAAAGTGTGTGGGGTTCCCCCTACAAGTCATACCAGGCTTTTAAGGTCTGGTAGGAATATTTAGGAGGGACCCATGTAACAAAAACAAAAAAAGTGTATGGGGTTCCCCCTTAAAGTCATACCAGGCCCTTAAGGTCTGGTAGGAATTTTAAGGAGGAACCCCACCCCCAAAAATGGGGGGGGGGAAACATGTGGGATACCCCCTAAAATTCCATACCAGACCCCTGATCCAAGCTTAGGCCTGGCAGGGCCGGAAAGGGGGGGGGCGAGCAAGCGCCCCCCTACCTCCCACACCAGGCCATGGGAGGGTGTCCCCGTGTTGATGGGGACAAGGGCCTCGTCTCCACAACCCTGACCCGGTGGTTGTGGGGGGTCTGCAGGCAAGGGGGCTTATTTGCATTGGGGTACCCCTTTAAGGGGGCACCCAGATGCTGCCCCCTCCCTTGTGAATGAGTAAGGAGTACTTGTAGCCCTACCCATTCACTAAAGGGTTAAATAAATAGTTATTAAAAAGTCCAGACTTTTGATAAAATCCTTTATTTGGAAAAAAAAAAACACATGTTTTTGACAAGTCTTTTATTTAAAAAAAAATAAAAATGGATCCACCGACGTAATCCAGGGTCAATCACAGCTTTCAGCGTTGTCCACGATGACAACAAAATAAAAAATAAAACAATTCAAAATAAGGAGAAATAATTTTTAAAAACAACCCGTCATCCCGTCCGCTCCCGCCGCATAATGTCATTTTGTCAGATGCCGGCAAAACATAAACAATTGGGCGGAGCCAGCTGTCACAGCTAGCTCTGCCCAATTGTGTAGTTTACCGACATCTGATAGGCAGGCCATGATTGGGCAGAGTCATCTTGACTTTGCCCAATCATGGCTCTAATTCAATACTGAGCCCTGATTGGGCAAAGTCTTGCACCTGACCTGCGGTCAGGTGCAAGACTTTAACAAATCAGAGCTTCAGAGGGCATTTTGTCTTATGGAATGTCCGCGGTCGAACAAACTGCGAAAATCCCATAAAGTTCGGCGAACGCTCGAACTGCCGATGTTCGATTCTCATGCTCAGCATGTGGAAGACATTTTTTAGAGAACTACAAAGTTTCATAAGAAGTACTGTATGTGATAGTGTGGTGACTAGAATGAGGTCATGCTTGAGGTGGTATTTTAAGTAAGGAAATCAGCTGCCAGAATACAACCACAATAATATATTCTCTAAAAAATAAATCTCTACTTTTTCTCCAGTTTAATTTTAGAAATTGATTGACATCATTTTTTGTTAATCTGACACCTGCTTGTCTTCCTATTGGCCTAAGGGCCATGTAACACTTGTGATCCTGTCACTAACACATCAGAAACAGGAATGGTTTAAAGGGCTGATAAAATACTCACCTGCTTCCACGATGTGACTCCCTTGCTGACCGGCAGCATTTCTGTTGTGTGGAAGTGCCACTTAGAATCAGGTACTTACTTTGAACTCCATAGTACTCCTATTGGTGTTGAGTTGTCACCAGCAACGAGATTGGAAGTATTCTATGGGTGTAGCACACAGTATCCCATCTCTTTCCCCTTCTCCCCACCCAACCCATGTTAAATGGCATCTTTGGCCATATATCAGGGGAAGGTTATTTTTTTTTTTTTAGAAATAAGATTTTTATTGATGAAACAAAAGCAGATTAATACAACAAGATATCATACAGCATATTTTCACATTGTCAAAAGGTCAGATGTCATCTATTATTCTAGTACTCTAAAGATCCTCCACAACATTGGAGTTATCAGGAAACAGACAAAATATAATAGCGACATATGCTGGAAGCAGAGGACATCCATGACATTGATGCCAAAGTCGACTATCTAGCTAACATGAGTTTAATACATAGAGATCTAAGAAATAAGAACTAAAGAAAAAAAATGAAAATCAAACAGAGCAGAGCACAGTTTACATAACAAAAGTTCTTTAGCGTTCTCGCAGAGTGTATCGGGACTCGTTGGGTTTCTTTGTGGTGATGAGGGAAGGTTATTAAATGGGGGGATTTCCAACACAATTCTGTAAACTGATTATTGTAGGAAGCAGCCCTGAAGTTCGATCTGTCAGAGCTGCACTCTAGATTATGGAAAGTCTAAGCAATTGATGGAAGTTGATGAACTTGTTATCCTTGGTTCTCGGTGCAAAGTGAAGTTTCAACTTCTTGGTATCAAAAACCAATGTACCATATTTCTGCCTGATAACTGTGCAACACATTTGTTTCAAACTATTTGTCATATCTTCTCCGATGTAATTATCAAATTTTGAGATATATATTCAGGATTGTCTTGACTGCATTAGCCCTTAATGAATCTGAGTAAACGTTTAACAGCATCGTCATAATTGTAATTACATTCTATAATCCATTTGTCAGGTTTTCCTGTGTTTGTGCTGCAATTATTCCCATTGCCATTAGTACATGAATCTATTATTTTAGACACATCCTGAGAGTTGTCAAATATTTAACACATTTATCTCTTCAATCAAGAATAATTAGTGGGTGTCCATACTGTAATTGTTTTAATGAGAACAGATGGATTTCTACGACAGGGCCAGACAATATAAACCCATGGAAATCAGTTTGCATTACGAATTCTAGAAAAGCAGGACATCCTTTACCTGTTACATATAATTGTTTATATAATTTCTAATTTCTCTAATATTTCTTGAAGCTATTGTAGATATAGACATTCTCTACCCAAAGGACACCAAGAGACAGATTAGTGTGATATAAGAAAGGTGCTTTTATGACCCTCGCTGGAATATATCATGATTTTTGCTAAATGGGTTTCATTTTAATCTGTTGAGTGTTTGAAAATGTTAAAAACTGTTCTGTATTCTGTTCTGATTTTTAAGTTTGTTTATTTATTAAGGTCTTTATTTTACAAACAAACATTTAATATAACATGCTGCACACATGAATTGTAAGTCACAGAGCATGCTGGGTGTTCACTAAGAAAACCCATATCTGCCTGCTTACTTTCTCCATTTAACCAATTTTTAAATTTAGTTCTGAATACAATAAAAGAAAATATTTACCAAATCATTATTCAAGTTTGGTAGAATCTGTCAGTGTATACAAATGTGAACCAGTGGCCTCCTGAGCTCTGGCTATTGCCCTCTTTTTAGTTCCCAAAGTGGAAAAATTGAATAACATAAAATATAGTGAAAAGAGCCTGGAGTTCCACACAGAGTTTGCTGAATGTTGATACAAAGGGGTTGATTTACTTTAGGTGCAGAGGTTGTTCACTTATAAAAGTGATTGTTCATTTTTCAAGGTGAACGTTAGTGAATAAGGTCAATCTCTCTTTGAATACCCAAACGTGTAAGGGGACTCACAAGCAAATTGCTAGCCAGATTGGCAGATTCAAGATGGCGCCAGGTCGCAACCACAACCTTGACTATTAAGAGTAATGTAACTTATTTCTGTATCACTCGGCTGTAGATCCTCAAATTATCTCTGAATTGGTGCTGACACTGTCCTTCCTTCCTGAATGGTGGCTACTTTTGTTCTCTATGGTCCCTGTGTGTGTGTTGTAAAGTAGCCACAGCTCCAAGCTTGCTTCCATGATGGACTGTAATCTCACGTTTAGTTTAATAATTTGTATTGAGATTGTAGTCCATCATGGGCACAAACTTGGAGTGGTGGCTACTTTACAACACACATACAGGGACCATGGGTAACAAAAGATTTTCCAGCTCAACCCCAACGCAAGACAAGGCAATTTGCCTTGGCACGGAAGGACACTGCTCACAACACGATGTTTGGGTGGAGCATGGTGCTGTGCACTGGAAAAAAGTACTGCCTACATGGTACAACCGCCTTACACCGTGCAGTGCCCATAGAACTTAATGAAATGTCACTTGAATGTCACACAGCGCAATGTGCCAGGATTGGTGCATCAGAATTACAAAACTTCTGCACACCTTACCCCATCACCTCGATATTAACACAGACACACACAAGCCTTTGTCCATTTCCTTCCTGAGCAGAAATATATATTTCAGGCAGTGTCAGCGGGGAGTCTACATGAATATTGAAATAAACACATTTTATGACAAGTACCAGCTTTAGACTGTGATATCTAAGTGTTGATGACAATGTTAGAATATCATCTAGCAGTTTCTATTCCTGACACTGTAGAAACAATTAAGAAATGAAGATGGCTACTAATTTTATCCAATTTGGATGAAAAGATAATTTAGAAGGGAGCTAAAGCACCATTGATTAGAGCAGTGTGCAAGGGGACATATCAGGTTGCCAGACACCCAGGTGTTTGTATGTGAAAGCAGCAGTCCAATTCTCCAAAATGCTGCCAAAAAAGGTAATATATCCCTTACTGCATCTAGCAACTAAAAAAACTAAAACAGCAGCATACTTAAAACTGTATATGCAGACTTAATTGCATTTAGATAATAAATACAGAAGGTTCAATCTGGCTTTAAAGTGAACCTATGTTTTACCCATGCATTACTACTGATACTCACCCTCCTTCCCACACCATCCTATCTACCCAAAGGAAGGAAGTTAAAAAAGCTTGGTGTAAGAGTCAAATGGCTCAAAGCTTACATAGGGCCAAGGACTGTCCCTCTACCCCATCAAGATATGCTTGGAAGTATGAAAGTATTAGGTATTTCATTGGTGGGTAAACAGAGCAGCAGGGTGTGAGCATAAACTAATATACGTAGCATAGGGAGGGTAATTAAGTGAACTTGTTGTTTTACCTTGGGCGAAGTAAAGGTTTATTTTCAATTAAACCTTTTAGGTATTTATTTCCTCATATTGTGACAGTCAACTCAGGGATACTGCAAACACAGTGGGGTGACTGAACCTTTAACCACCAGAACCTTTTGACTGAAGGCATCTGCAGTAGTGTCATTGTAAAGCCTGTTGAGCAGACAACCACCTCCACTATTAACCTGCCTTCCAGTGAAAGCATGCTGAAAAATCATTCAGCATGACATTTTGCAAGTTATTAACCTTTATTAGAACTGATGAGGTGTGTTGCCATCTAATGCCCAGTTGAATAACTGTTCCACATCTTTATATACCCATTCATACCTGCTTCCATTGTTGTACCTGCTTCCACTTTGAGTTGTATGTTTAACCTCCCTGGCGGTATTCCCGAGTGTGGCACTGGGTTAATGTTCAGTACCAAAAGCGGTAACCCTGAGCCAGACTCGGGATTGTGCAAAAGTGTCGCTTACCTTGTCCCTGCGAACCTGTGGTGTCCTCTGCTGTGCGCGCCTGGCCAATGCCGGCATTCGGCTTTCAGTTTAGTTTTCGGGCATCACAGCAGGGGGCGGAATCGGCGGGAAATTCAAAGGTGAAAACATGACATTTACACAGAATACACACAATACAATGTAATCTGCTATAATTCCATATATTTATCAAACTATTTCAGGGCTTTGTCCAGTGCCCTGCCTGCACTTTTACTGTTCTTTCTGCCTGGAAACTTGAGAACGTCCATGGCATCCAAAAAGCGTCATTTTAGGTCAAAAGCGGTTTTTGACCAGGTAGAAAACAGCGATAGTAAATTAGAATCACTTGCAGAATTGAGTGCTAGCGATTCGTTTGGAAATTTGTCATCAGACACTGAAAGTGATGACTGCGACGATTCTGCGACCAAGCACAGTGATGTGCGAACTTGGTGCTCTATTGACTGTGGTACGGATCAGGCAGCGCCCCCAGAATTCCCATTTACTGGACCATTTTTTTATTATATTATAATTTATGATTTCGTGTTTCAAACTTTATCATACCCGGGATGTCTACTGGACTCTTGTTTGGACAGATTTAGGTGAGTTATTCCTAAGATTTACTAAGAATTACAGGCCTACAATATAAAACAACAAATTGCCATGAAAAACAATGTACTGCTTTGACATGCTAAAATCCTGCATAATCATACCACCAGGGAGGTTAAATGCTTAAACATTGTTCATTTGTTTTCCCTGCACAATGTATGTTTAACTTCTGTTTATTCAGTAAATACCAAGAGGTCTATTCACAAAGCTGCCGAAGGATCTAGCCGCAGCTTCGGCCGATTCTTCGGCTAGCTTCGGCCCCAGGACCCCTTCGGTTCAGTAGAACTGAAGGGGTGCTGTACGGGCTATTCACTATAGCCCGTACAGCTCCCGAATGTGGCCGAGCGGCTCAGTCGACAGCCTGCTTCTGACAGCTGGGCGGAGCCAGCCGTGATCTTACGGCTGTCTCCGGCCACTTGCAGAGAGATCAGCGTCCCTGGTTACCTGCTAACCAGGGACACTGATCTCCAAACAGCTAACTCTCCCTGGCGCCCCGGGAGTCTCCTGCTCCCGGCCGCCCAGGAGAGAAACACTGCTGTTTCTTTTTTTCTTTATTTTGACACGGAGCGATGTCAGAATAGAAAAAAATTTTTTCCCATTGAAATGCATTGCTTAATTACTATTGGCTATTTCAATTTGCAATAGCCAATAGTAAACTATCATTGCACCCGCCCCCTCTGCTATAGTTCTCCACCAGGTCCATCAGTAGAGGGCGGGTACAATGCTAGTTTACTATTTGCTATTGCAAATTGAAATAGCCAAAAGTAATGTAGCAATGCATTTCAATGGGAAACATTTTTTTTAATTTTTTTTCTATCCTGACATCGCTCCGTGTCAGAATAAAGAAAAAAAAAGAAACAGCAGTGTTTCTCTCCCGGGTGGCCGGGAGCGGGAGGCTCCCAGAGCGCCTGGGAGAGTTTTTCTCTTTTTCCTTTTTTTTTGACGGCAGCAGAGCCGCCAGACAATAGGAAACTATTGGGTGGAGCTAGCTGTCATTGCTAGCTCCACACAATAGTTTTCTATTTACTTTTTTATAAACTTTTTAAACTCTTTTTCTGTTCTGCTCGGTCCCTCTGAGGGACCGATCAGAACAGCCGAGCCGAATGCTGCTGTGCGGCATTCGGCTATTCACTCACTGCTGTTCGGCATCTATAAGAATAGCCCGAACAGCAGTGAGTAGCCTGCCGGAGGTTCGGCTTAGCCGATCCAGATGTTGGATCGGCTGAGTCGAACTCCTTCTGCACTTCGTGTCGGCCGAACATGCTGTGCATGTTCGGCCGACCCGAAGCCATGTGAAGCAAGCCGATGTGCGGCTGATTTCAGCCGCTATACGGCTGAAATCAGCCGTACCAGCCTGAAGTGAATAGCCGAACAGTGTTCGGCTCACTTCACTTCAGGTTGGTCATTCACTCGGCTGCCTATGGCAGCTTAGTGAATAGACCCCCAAATTGCACATTGCCATTTGTCTGACCATTTGTCTGACACTGTTACACAAGATATATACAGTATTTTAGTGTATCCCCACCTAATTTATCTCTTATTAAACTGCATGCCTAGCTTACATATATACTATGATGAAAACACACAGCCATGTCATATCAAGTTAATGGTGGTGTCGGAAAGACCAATGAGGCACAGCTTTGCCCTGTCAGCATTAGACGAGGGCAAACTGAGCAGTGAGTTTGCAAGTATGCACATTATTGGAATGTGCACAATGTACAACAAACAGTTGGGGAAATTCTGTTAGTTTTCTTTTGTATAAACCTTAGTAAAACAAGCCTAAACAGTAATAATAGAGACATATTAGCTCTTTTGGCAAATGCCAGAGTTGTAGGAATGCCTGTCTAGGCATCTAGTCTCTTTCAAGGTGTTTGAAAAATGAATTGTCTCAGACAGCCGATGCTGCCTCAGAGCAACTGAAGACAGACATTTTATTATGGATTTCCTACTTCTCTTTCCTCTTAACATCACACTGACAATTTATGATTCTATCACTTCTGCCAACACATATTTGCAGTTCAAAAAGGCTCACTTGAGCATGGTCTGCATAAATACATATTTGTTGCTTGTAAATATTTGTAATCTGTAGAACATCTTTATAACCTCAACATAACAAAAAAATATCTCTCCCGGGAAAGGCCGTGGAAGTCTTGTGTATGACCTCAGTTTTTAGTTTTAATCTAGTAATAAACTGGACTTTATTATCTATAAATATATATTTAGGAAAATGTTCTTCATAACAGACAACGTGATATGTGATGTCTAATTATCAGACATGAAGTCATAAAATCTACTAAATAAAACAAAATCTGAAAAATACAACTAAAAAAACTATAAAAAAAATAAAATAACTAGGATAGCCATACAATAATTTGATAATATGTTTTACTGTTTGACCTACAATAAACAAGACTAGTATTTAAAAGGTATATCTAAAGCCAAAACATTTTTTCTAGTTTTGAAATGTGAGGAATGGTTAGGAACCCCAGATATATTTTAGTTGCTGTTTATGAACCTGCATGACCTAGTGACCACTGTCAAATGGACAGAAAGTAATGAAAACCTAGAATTTTACAGTTTCCCTAACTTTGAACATATTTCCTCTTACTTCCCATTGTGCCTGCAGAAAAGTAAGTAAAGGAAGATTTTTTCCTATTCCCTGCTCTATTGTTAACATAGCCTTATCCCTTTGTCTATATATCAAAATAGTGTTTGCCAATAAAAAGGGAATATTACTTGAAGGCCACAAAAGTGATCTACTTTCTTCACCCACACTTCTCACCTGAATGGCACTAAAACCTAAATGTTATTTTGTACTCCCATTCTGTAAAAAGATTTACATTTTCCAATATAGTTTTGCACCAATTGTGAATCCTGCTGCATTTGAGCAGTCTGATAATATATCTTTTTCCTGTTTTGTGCCTCCAATCCCTCTTTCTCTCTACAATACACAAGAGCTCAGATAACTCTATTTATATTTGAATTTAATACAAATGTACTTCCGTGCTAACCTTACCCTTCAAGCACTGCCAACACCACAAGTATACTGTATATTTATAAAAGATAATCTGGTAACAAAAGTGTAGTGCTCTTGTCTAATTTATATTACCTCTACTATAATCTATAATAAGTGTCATATGCAATAATTATAAAGTGCAACATATCATCTTATCAAAGTGCACTGATAGAAATTATAATTGAAATACAGATTACTAACTGTTTAAAGTGCAATATAAATAAATAGCTCTCCAAGAAAAAAAATAACAATCCTCCCTTTTATCTGTCAAAATATATGGAAAGCGCCATGTGCATTGATCTTCAAAGTGCATACACTGGCTGTAAAAAATGGTACCAAGATCATGGCTGCTGCATGTGGGAATGGATAATGGGTACTAATGTACCCCTGGTCTCATTCCTCTCTCCCTGCCCTCTCTTTGCTGGCCACCCAGGCTGCATACCTGGTTGGGGATCTGGTTGGAGTATTAAGGGAACCCAATGCTGTTTTTTTTTTAATTACTACATACACAGCTGTGGGTGGATTTTTAGGTAATTTCGATGACAACACATTGCTGAATGTTAATCCTGCCCAGTACTGGTTTATAATTTAAGAATGTAAAAATGACCACCGCTAACTTTATAGATCGATATTTATAATTATATCCACATAATTACCACTATGTGCATATAATTATGCATGCTGTGTGTTTTGCCACATATTTTGCCCTGAATCCAGTGTACTTGCAGACTGCAGTTGTTCAGTTCTAGCTTTTCATAACCAGATCTGCGATATTTGGGTCTAACAGAAACACACAAAGATGTAAAACCAGAATACTGTTGTGCCACTTAGACTAACATGCTGCAATATTAGGAGCTGATTGTGACTTATTTTCCCCAAATCTCCTCCCATCTATTATGGGTATCTTCCTCAAGGTAACTTGGATCATGGTACTTAAGAGTTGACAATCCATTCCTGTCATGCAGAGTTTCAAACTATGGTTGATAAATGCAGTCTGGTTAGAAGCTAAGATAGAACAGTGGTTCTCAACCTGTGGGTCGCTACCCAAAAGTGGGTCGCAACCCCCTGTTGAATGGGTCGCCACTTGCCTTCTGCTGTGTTAGGTGAGAGGCTCCTCAGCCTCCTCCTAGAGCAGCAGTGTAAGTTTCCTAGACTGCAATAATGGACTGCTATAATAGAATGCTATAATAGAATGCTATAGAACACTGATAGAATGCCTATAGACTGATGATAGAACAATGATAGAAGTAAACTCTTTTCTCCAGCAACACTCTACAGAGGGATGCGGTGTAAGCAGTCTTATATAGTGTGCTGCTGCTGGGACTTAGCAGTGAGTTATGATTGGGCAAAGTCATCATAACTTTGCCCAATCATGGCTCTCGCAATTATCTGTGCCCTGATCGGGCAAAGTCTGAACCATGAACCTGATAGTTCATGTGTTCGGTGAACATACTCGCATTCGACTGGAACATTAAGCTCAACTCTAGAGCAAACCAGAGAACTTCTGTTCCCCGGTCTGCTCCTTGTTAACAGTAAGATGGGAACGTTGTACATATAGCCTTCCCATCTCAGCTATCACAGGAGTTCCAGCACAATGCTGTGGTAGGACTCCTGTATTGGAGGTGACAGATTCAGTAAAGAAAACCTGTCACCTCAAAATGCTATCACACGGGGCTTGTTAACTTTATTGCTATCACACAGGAGCTAAGTGAAAAAAATTGCTAAAAAGTAAAAAAAAAAATAAGAAATGAAAAGAATAAGATAAATAATAATTATAAAAGTAAATAAAATGGTTTGCCAAAAAAGGAATGTGATATTTGAATGTGTTTTAATAGTAATAAGAAATCGGTTAACCAAACCTCTAAGAGCTAAAGATATTGCAGAAGCCTTTACTTTATTTTGTGAAAGGTTATACTTTACCACTATAACTAGAGCTGCTGAATCAGATATTTAAACTTAATATAATTTCCAAAAATATTCACACAGCTTCATTCAGAACTAGAATCCCTAATTATGGAGGAAGACGTTTCTGGTGCATTCAAACAATTTACAATGCACAGACATCTCTGGACAGATAGATTCAATTTTAAATGGTATTGGAAATCTTCTGACCTCCATGCCCCCAGATTTTTCAGCACATTTAATGAGGTATTGAAAACCAGGTTACTTTATCAATGAGGGAAGCTTTATTAGTGCTCTTATGAAAGAGATAAGGATCCAATTAGATGTGAGTCTTATAGACCACTCTTACTAATTAACAGAGATGTTAAAATTGTTGAAAATATTCCAGAAAACCATTTAAACCATCCTATGCAAACTAAAGTTGAACTCCGGGGAAATTTAAAAACTACCCTTGCAGTGGGGCGCCCCCCCCCCCCCCCCACATACACACACACAGGGTTAAATGCTCAGTTTTGTTTAGGGGAACAGTAAACATTTGTTTACTTATCCCTCACTCCCGCAAGCTCCTACTCTCCTTGACACTGGTTCCCCAAATGCCACTTCTCTTTGACACCTCAATAGGCACAATTCGTCATCACATACAATGCAGATCCAGCAGTCCTGCATTGTATGTGAGGATGCAGAGAGCCTGCCCAAAAATTGGATGGCAGAGGAAAGCGCTGGCTACCTGGGGAGTGATGGATAAAGTAAACAAAACATATTTTTTATGCCCCCCTAGACAAAAACAAAAAGTGTGGGGGGAGTCCCATTGCAAGGGTCATTTTAAATTTAAGAAATGCTTTCAATACATTTACTATGCACTAAACTAAAAAAGATTAGCAGATTGTATAATGATAAGTGCTGTATTAATTTCTTAGGTATTTTATTAAGTTCAATATTAAAACAAAATAAAAATACACAAAGTACATCTAAAGTTCCTGTGTGGCAGTTTAAACAGGTCTCAGATCCAGTTACTGGAGATACAAAAGCCTCATAAATACAGGTCTTTTACCTGAGTGAGCTAAATCCTTCTTCATTTGTGTCTCATATGCTCCCCCTCCCAGACACTGCAGCTCAAATAAGGGTTTTTAGCATCGCAGGAAGTTCTGCCAATCCAGAAAGCAGTCAACAGGACTAGGTGTTGCCAGCTGCTAATTAATAAGCTATAGGCTAATTAATCAGCAGTGGCAATGCTGGTAGTCATGGCCTCTGTAAAGTCTTCTAATCTCACTGTAGAGAAAGCAGCCGAGTGAATAATCCAGCCGAAGTGAAGTGAGCCGACCGCTGTTTGGCTAGTCACTTCTGGCTTATACGGCTGAAATCAGCCGTATATCGGCTGCCTTCAGCTGCACTTCGGTCAGCCGAACATGCTCTGCATGTTTGACTGCGCCGAAGCACAGAAGGACTTAGACTCAGCCGATCCAACATCTGGATTCTCATAGGGGCCGGATGGCAGTGATTGAATAGCCAAATGCCGCCAGGCTGTATTCGGCTCGGCTATTCTGCTCAGTACCTCCGCGGTACCGAGAAGAATAGAAAAACAATGAAAAGAGTTTTAAAAAAAAATGTTTAAATGTAAATAAAAATTAAAATTAAAAAAATACCTAAAGATGTTTTAAAAGAAAAAAAAACAATTGGGCGTAGCTGGCAGTGACAGCTAACTCTGTCCAACTGTTTTCTATTGGATGATGTCACAGCCGGCTCTGTCCAGTTGTTATTCATTTGCCGGGACCTGCTAGAAGACTCTAGCAGTTCCCAGCTGTCATTTGCGGGGGGAACGATTTGGCAGGCCATTCACCCCACTTCGGCTGTCACTTCGGCTCAGTCAAGCCGAAGCATATTATTTATTAACTGAAAAAAAAAACCCATACAGTAGGCTGTTCACTGTAAAACATGTTTGCCATGGGATTGCTGTATAAAGCTGGCCATACACCTATAGATTATCTTCAGATTTTCTATGCTCAGATGGAAAAAGTGCAACAGGTTCCCCGATCTACGCTAAACTGCCTGGATGGAGGAATCTCCCACTGGGCCAAGCTTCAGTATCTTGCTAGTTGGCCCCGCTGGGTCTCAAAATACCGAAACAATCTGATTGGATGCAGGCATTGTTCAGGTATTTTAAGAGACAGTGGGGCTGACTAGCACGATACTGAGGCTTGGCCCAGAATGAGATTTCTCTATCCACACAGTTTAGTGTAGATGGAGGAATCTGTTACACTTTTTCCATCTGACCATAAAAAATCTGCAGAAAACCTATAGGTGTATGGCCAGCTTAAGACTCAAAAGCATTATCGGCAGTGATTTCAGCCAAGAGTGTAGATTTGTTCAAGAAACGTTTGGACAATTTCTTGAGGGACCGTAATATCCAGGGATACCAGTATCCCTAAGAATGAGATGATGCGTGGACCTATATGGGTTGGACTTGATGGACGTATGTCTTTATTCAACCCCAAATACTATGTAACTATGTAACTATGTAATTATCATTCCTTACAATTTTATTCAGCTCTTGGGAGTATAAAATAACCAGTAATACTTTTACAGTAAAAACTGATTTTCAGTGTTACAAAGATCTATAAAAATCCTCCTAGATCTATGCACAAATTGGCGGAAACCCTGTTCTAGAATGACTTATGGAAATATGGAGAGAATGCAATCTTTCCACGAGTGTCTGTGTTATTCTTCACTAAATAAACGCTATTCACATATTGATCTTTTTTACTCTGCAACACCAACCTTTAGTGTAATGGGATGCTTTTTACTTGGTGAAACCTTTTTTTTCAAATACAGCATACAATGCCCCTCCAGTTTACTGAGATACCATAACAAGAAGTACTACATACATCATAAATACCTCTTTAATTCATAAACTACACATAGAAAAAAATATATTAAATATATATATATATATATATCTTTGCCCAGTACCATATAACAAACATGATTATTATACATTGGACACACTTTGCACAGTATCAATGTATAAATCTTTCACACGGTTTATACCTCAATGTCTATAAATAGTGTATACATATGTAACTATAAGCCTTCTGGTGCACCAATAAATTCTAGACTATTTCCATATCGTATATACTGGCTGGGCTTAACCTCTTCAATTAGCTCAAATAAAGACAAAAGCATATCATAGATCTTATAACAAAAACTATTTTGTCAAAATGCACATATTTTTAAAAAGCTCCAATATCACTAGCAGGCAATGTATATGCAGATATGGTCATTATATACGTTGATATTCATTCCCCTGAACACATTAAAGGGAGTTCCAATATATAAGTTCCCCAAGGCATGCAAGCATGGGCGTGCTTAAACTGGACAGTGGCTGCACCTCATATATGTCTGGCATGGACATATAATGGACATGGGGCAAAGAACGAGCCCCTTTTGAATGGAGGAGATAAGTGTTCAAATCTGAGATGTTTTTTTCTTGTGCATATGGAATATACTGTAGATGACAAAACCTGGATGCATCGGATGAGCGAGGGGTTTGGAAAATAAAACAAATATATGTGAACAGACATTGAGTACCATTCATAGACGCAGCCTATATCTTATTGGAATTATTATGAATTATATGGCTGCATTTGCAGTGTGAAACAACAAGTGAGTGGCGTAGAAGCATGTTCATGATATACAACAGTTTATGTCCCCAAATATATGGCTGGGAACTCCTTATGATCGATGTGTTTGGGGGAATATTGGAGCTTTTTATGAAGATATGCATTTGGAGAAAATATTTGTTGCTTTGAGATCTATTATATGCTTTTTTCAGAGCTAATGAGGAGGTTGGGCCCAGCCAGTATATTTGATGGATAATAGTATAAATTTCTTGGTGCACCACAAGGTTTATAATTACATATGTATATACTATTTATAGACATTGGAGTATAAACCAGGTAAAAGATTCATGAAATGATACTGGGCATAATGTGTGCAATATATAATAATCATGTTTGTTGTATGGTACTGAAAGGAAATAGTTTTTTTTAAGTGTTTTTAATAGATGTTATCTATGTGTGGTTGTGAATTAAAGAGGTATTTTTTGTTTATTTATGATGTATGATTTACTTCTTGTTATAGTATCTCTATAAACTAAAGGGGAATTGTATGCAGTGTTTGGAATAATAGCAGGAATCAAACCTAACAGGATGAAACTTGTGGATTGGATTATTATTGTATTTTTCTTACCAGATTTGACTTTTTGTATGTATTATGTATGTTGCCATTAAAGACAACAAATGGAAAAATAAGGAATGTACCTGGCACAAATGAAAACAATTCACACACAATCCAATAATCTCCCTAACCAAGCTGTTGGGGCAATGTTGTTTATTTCCAGGACCTGACCGGTAGTCACTATACAATAAACCCGCAGTAAAGTGCAGATAATAAATTATCTGAAGTACAAAATGTACAAAAAATACAAACTCCAAATATACAGGCAGTATAAGAAAATACAAGTAACTCTATAAACATGTAATTGCTGAAAGGACAAAAAATTGCACTAATAAAATAATAAGGTAGTATAAACAATCACTAGAAAACTTGGGATTGTGAATAATAAATAAAAAAGGTAAAAGTAGAAAGGTAAACAAGGAAGAGGAAATTAACAGAGATACAGAAGAAACAGGGTTATAGAATAGGACAGAAGTATGCATGCACTACTTTTTTCCACCGCAGCGCAGAGTATTGTGGTACCCTATGTTGCGCTGCATTGCTGCACATTGCAGCCCGGGAGTCCGGTGTGTTGTGCAATAGCGTACGTTAATGGCACAGTACTGTGTGATTAGTGCTATGCATCGGTGTGAACAGGCCCTAATCTACAGTAAAGTACAGATATCAAATTAGCTGAAGTACAACATTTGTAAAAAAACAAATGCCATAAGTATATACAGTAGTATATAAAATATCACTGGTATAGTACTCACTGATATAGTACTAGTAGTATAGCTTCACCACTGCTAGTTAAAGTGCTGCTTTCAGGATGCCAACTATTTTAATATCAGAATGTACTTCTTGGAGGAACTTCACGAACTAAAGGGTGTTCATAAAGGAAACCTTTACTGAGAAGAGGGGTTGCCACTGATCCAGTATTAGAAATGCTGGTTTTGTCATGCTGGTCCAGTGGCGTCAGAATTTGTTACTTTCCCATGTAATCTGCAGAACAGGGCTGTCCGTCAGTTTAAATACTCACCCGTTTTTGCATTCATTTATGAATAAAAGCTAATACAGAAACCTTCATTAATGAATTACTGTTAGATGTATACTTATATAAGGTATAGCCCCTCTTATTAGTTGCCATTATTAGTTTTTGTTAATGCCTTTATCCCCTCCTACCCTTTGCAACTTTTTTGATGTTTTCAATTAACGTTCATATGTACACATTTAAAATTTGGGCTTGCTCTTTTGTTAGCAACAAACTAAAAAAATATTTGTTCCAGAAACATAATTCTCATGCCTTTGTGAAAGGGATTGTTTTATGCAGTCCAGGAATCCTGATGCGATAATACAATATCAAAGAACATGGAGCCATGGGGAGCCAGTCAGGTATTGCCCGGATGATTTACATTTTACTAGTTAAGTCAACATAGTACTCAAGATTCTTTCACGAAACTGAAAACTCATTGAGGTGTCACTGACAGGGAAGAAAATACATGCCACGTGACAGCTCAGTAGAAATGTATTCATATACCCAATCGGGTATATCGCTTTCAGTTTTCTTAACACTTTAATACATTCAATGCTGGAATCATTGTCAACTTTCTGCGTTAGGGGACCTTGAGATTTTTAGGCTGCGCTGACTAGCCCAACATAAAACTTGCCGCAGGAAATTTATGGGGATATTTATGAATGAGCTAAAACTGGGAAGTTTCTGTGTTTCGCTAAAACCATGCAATTTTGTTTCCAGGCTCATTTTCAACTGTGCATTCAGAATAAAAGTGATTTTGAAAAAATTTATATATTTACCTAAATTACAACAGAGATTGCCTGCTAATTACATTTTGCTGGCTTATAAATCGATTTATTTATGTGCAAGGGCAAAAAATTTCTATTTTAGGTACCATTAAAGTCTGGTACGTGGTCTTGGGGAGTTTAAATATAGATATTTTCAGATGTGGAACCTTAATCTACCTATAAAAAGTCTATTACTTTCTTTTAGCTCAATAGATGTAAGAGTGGCCAGACTTTTCAGTGGTGTATAGGAAAGAAGGGTGATAAGAAAACAATATGTCGTGCTGAAAATGGGGCTTAATTATTTAGGGGACATGGCTTATTCACAATATACACCAAACAAAATAAGATGCTAAGCAAACATGCAAAGTTGTACATTTCACTTAAAGAACTGAAGGATACAAGAGAAGTGGCACTATACATTGTGAAAAGTAGATATCAAGAATTAAGCAGAATACAGGACAAGAAAAATTGTTATGGGCATTGTCTATGCATATAGAATAAGGGGGATGGCGGCATTCGAGGAGGGGAGGGGCTTGGGTGGGGGTGGCATGCAGGGCAACACGTACAAGTGATCAAACTGCTATAGAGCCACCG
>NW_017308779.1:64640-66117 GCF_000935625.1 Nanorana parkeri | reverse complement strand
AGATATCTATAGATATCTATAGATATATATAGATAGATCTATATATATATAGTGGTATTGTGTGGCAATCCCACGGTAGAACTGGGGGTTGTAGTCACCCAGGACTCTCAGCCAGAGGGGCTGAGCAGTTCCAGGAGGCAAGTTCCTGTACTGGGAAAGAACTGACTTTGCCGCTCTTCCCAGGATTTCTGGATTTGGTATGGGATCCTGGTACTGGGAGATTTCTAAGAGAATTGGGAGGGATGAAATCTCCATTCCTGGGTCCATTGTTTAGTAGTGGCCAGCACCTAATTGCACACCTGTGCATTGCACTTATGGCTAATGTTCTGGGCTCCAGCTGAGAAGAGGAACAGAGGTGTTCAGGAGTCAGGAGGACTCCTCCCAGAAGTCAGAGGGGAGTCAGCCGAAGAGACAGAGAAGCCAGTGACACAGGAGGGATGTGTTAAAAAGTGCCACAAGAGGTGGACTGTGGCTCTGTTAAATACCCTAATATACTGGGACACAAGGAGTATGTGCAGCAGCCTGGAGTTGGTGAGATTGTCATACTTTCAGTTTTCGAGAAAAATGTATATCAAAGCGCTAAAGGTATAAATAATATCAAACTTAGTGCAACCAAGGGATATAGTGAAATTAGGGTTTAGGCGGTCTAGCCCTAAACCAAGTGATATATCTTACATAGGATCATAAAAGAAAAAAATAAATTAATAATTCAATTGTGCTGTGGAAAACCAGATAATGATTGGGACAATAAAAAAATGTCAACCACTGTCGATCGCTGAAAGGATTCTTCCATCCTCTTTTAGAGCTGCTTTAGGTCTTAATTTACAATACATATTTCCACTTTAGTCTCTTTTCCAGAAGCGCGGATTATCTATTTCTCATACTTTCAGTTTTGCTGAAATACAAGCGGACCTTGTGTTATTGTTGAAGCTTTCTTTTGATGAAAGAAATAAAAGACTGTCCTGTTTATGTTTGAAACGGCTTCAAGACCACCATACAGGGCCGGACTGGCCATAGGGCAAACCGGGCACTTGCCCGGTGGGCCGGGCCGAACACAATCAACCTGATTGTGTTCGGGCCGGTCCGCTATGCCGATGGCTGGCCCTGTGCAGAGCAGTGTCTACTGTGTGGGAGCGAGCAGAGCCGGCAGTACCACACAGTAGACACTAGAGGGCGCTGGTGGGGGAGGTCAGAGAAACACCTCCTCAACCAGCTCTCTCTACTCTGTGCTCTTTCCGGAGCTTGCTGGTGCTGTTCCTGCAGCCTGCAATGTCCCGGTACCGGCCGAGATATTAACATATGAATGGGTGGCGGTAATTTGCATATCAATAAGCCGCGATTTATATGTAAATATCACAGCTCATTCATATGCAAATCGCTACCCCTCCCCCCGCTGCTAAGGAAGAGAAGACTGCAAGAACAAGGTATGTGTATGGTCAGATTCCACAATGCGCCCCCCTCCCCGCCAACCCCCCTC
>NW_017308779.1:41088-59457 GCF_000935625.1 Nanorana parkeri | reverse complement strand
AGATATCTATAGATATCTATAGATATATATAGATAGATCTATATATATATAGTGGTATTGTGTGGCAATCCCACGGTAGAACTGGGGGTTGTAGTCACCCAGGACTCTCAGCCAGAGGGGCTGAGCAGTTCCAGGAGGCAAGTTCCTGTACTGGGAAAGAACTGACTTTGCCGCTCTTCCCAGGATTTCTGGATTTGGTATGGGATCCTGGTACTGGGAGATTTCTAAGAGAATTGGGAGGGATGAAATCTCCATTCCTGGGTCCATTGTTTAGTAGTGGCCAGCACCTAATTGCACACCTGTGCATTGCACTTATGGCTAATGTTCTGGGCTCCAGCTGAGAAGAGGAACAGAGGTGTTCAGGAGTCAGGAGGACTCCTCCCAGAAGTCAGAGGGGAGTCAGCCGAAGAGACAGAGAAGCCAGTGACACAGGAGGGATGTGTTAAAAAGTGCCACAAGAGGTGGACTGTGGCTCTGTTAAATACCCTAATATACTGGGACACAAGGAGTATGTGCAGCAGCCTGGAGTTGGTGAGATTGTCATACTTTCAGTTTTCGAGAAAAATGTATATCAAAGCGCTAAAGGTATAAATAATATCAAACTTAGTGCAACCAAGGGATATAGTGAAATTAGGGTTTAGGCGGTCTAGCCCTAAACCAAGTGATATATCTTACAAAGGATCATAAAAGAAAAAAATAAATTAATAATTCAATTGTGCTGTGGAAAACCAGATAATGATTGGGACAATAAAAAAATTTCAACCACTGTCGATCGCTGAAAGGATTCTTCCATCCTCTTTTAGAGCTGCTTTAGGTCTTAATTTACAATACATATTTCCACTTTAGTCTCTTTTCCAGAAGCGCGGATTATCTATTTCTCATACTTTCAGTTTTGCTGAAATACAAGCGGACCTTGTGTTATTGTTGAAGCTTTCTTTTGATGAAAGAAATAAAAGACTGTCCTGTTTATGTTTGAAACGGCTTCAAGACCACCATACAGGGCCGGACTGGCCATAGGGCAAACCGGGCACTTGCCCGGTGGGCCGGGCCGAACACAATCAACCTGATTGTGTTCGGGCCGGTCCGCTATGCCGATGGCTGGCTCTGTGCAGAGCAGTGTCTACTGTGTGGTAGCGAGCAGAGCCGGCAGTACCACACAGTAGACACTAGAGGGCGCTGGTGGGGGAGGTCAGAGAAACACCTCCTCAACCAGCTCTCTCTACTCTGTGCTCTTTCCGGAGCTTGCTGGTGCTGTTCCTGCAGCCTGCAATGTCCCGGTACCGGCCGAGATATTAACATATGAATGGGTGGCGGTAATTTGCATATCAATAAGCCGCGATTTATATGTAAATATCATGTGGGCCGGGTCACCACTTGGGGAAGGGGGACTCCTCCCCACTTTCCCAAGTGGCTCCATCGGCAAACAAAGGGAAGAGGGGGAGGAGTCCGATGATGTCACGGGCATCGCCGTCACCGGACTCCTCCCCCCTTCCCTTCGTTAGCCTGCTATGATAAAGCTTAGATTAGTAGGCCATGGAGGATACCTACAACAGCGATACTACAAAGAAACAACAGGGACAAGGCAGGAGCAAGCACCTTGTAAAAAAAACAGAAAAGTTAAGGTCAGGCCAAAAAGAAGGGTCAAAAATTGGTAATGGCTTTTCCCCACTGTAAACTGCAGAAGCGCTTTGGTGGTCAGGAAATCTCAGGATAACAAGGTAACTATTTTGGATATCAGTTGAGGCAAGAAAATATCTCTGATGCAGAAAGGCCCCCACCCAACAGTTTGATTTCTCTCAAAAAAGCATTTCAAGCTTTTAAGTCCAGAATGGACCTTGGTAAGGACCAGAGGTGCAGTAGAGAGGCCAAATGGAAAGGCAACAAACTGGCAATGGTACGAGTCCACAGGACTTCAGTTGATTTCAGTTGTGGCATTTACATTTGTAAGCTGTTTCTGTGAACACAAAACATGTGTTCAGAGGAGTTCTCAATTGAAGTGAAACAGGCAATCCTTAGGCTGCAAAAAAAAAAAAGAAATCATCAGAGAAATAGCAGGAACATTAGGAGTAGCTAAATCAACAGTTTGGTACATTCTGAGAAAAAAAAAAGCACTGGTGAGCTCTTCAACATAAAGATCTTCCACGGAAAACAACAGTGGTGGATAATCATAGGGGTCTATTCACAAAGCTGCCGAGGGCAGCCGATCTATTGTCCGGCGGCTCTGCTGCTGTAAAAAAATAAAAATAAGAAAAATTTTAAAAATCCCCCGGGCACTCTGGGAGCCCCCCGCTCCCGGCCGCCAAGAAGAGAAACCCGCTGTGTCTTTTTTTTCCTTTATTCTGACACGAGCGTGTCAGAAAACAGAAAAAAAAAGGACGAATTCTGCCGAAGCCAGCCGAAGGATCGGCCGAAGCTACGGCCAGATCCTTCGGCAGCTTTGTGAATAGACCCCATAGTATCCTTTCCATGGTAAATAAAAACACCTTCACTACATCCATCCAAGTGAAGAACACTCTTCAGGAGTTAGGAATTTCATTATCCAAGTCTACCATAAAGAGAAGACCTCACAAGAGCAAATACAGAGGGTTCACCACAAAGTGCAAACCATTCATAAGCCTCAAGAATAGAAAGGCCAAATTAGACTTTGCCAAAAAATATCTAAAAAAGCCAGTCCAGTTCTGGAACAGCATTCTTTGGACAGATGAAACTAAGATCACCTGAACCGAGATGATGGGGAAAAAAAAGGTGTGGAAAAGGCTTGGCTTATGATCCAAAGCATACCACATCATCTGTATAACTCAGTGGAGGCAGTGTGATGGCATGGGCATACACGGCTTCCAACGGCACTGGGTCACTATTGTTTATTGATGATGTAACAGTAATTAAAGATCGAATCCCGAAAAACGAAATAACACAAATCCGAATTTAAAACGAAACTAAACGAATTTTTTGGCAGTGCACATGTCTAATGTTAAGCAAACCTGACCTGGTGTATCAATGCAAACACTAAAGCCTACAAGGAAGTATAACTGGAAACTAAATTGCTATTCCACCCCTACTAACCAATCTACTTTATAATTACAGATGAACTCTGGAATGGCACTTGTTTTACAGAATGTAAAAGTCATGCTGTGGCATCTTATGTCCGTACACGGTGTATAACGAAAGTAATGACAATCATTTAGCCTTCCGGTGCAGCTATTCTTATCGTGCCTTAAGTAAACAAGATGAGCAATACCACGGTGCATCCTGCAAATAATCAGCAAGCTGCTTTTAGTAATTTTGAGCATGCCACTTGGGACCATACCCACTAAAATGAAACTAAAATGACTTAACCAAGTTATCAGACTTCTTTCATTGTGAATAGACACAGTATTTTTTTTAAACCAAATTCAATTATGCTAAAGTAAAATTAGCAGACTAGCAGCCATTCCCAATCCTCCATGGATTTTCTTTGTACATATTAACTCAAGCTCTGCTGTGTGGCAAGCTTAAATCAAGAAGCAGCAAAATGTTTTTTTGCTCTGCCTGCTGTTATTGTAAGTATCTCATTCAAGGCCTAGGTGTGATACACTTGCTGGTTTTAGTTATGTACAAGACAACAGGTGCAAGTGGCTATAATGCTTGTATATCAGTGTGTTCCAAGCAGTTAGCCACATGCTGATCACTTCAGGACAGATGTTTGCTGGCTTCTAAATTCACATGAAGTTACACAGTGCATTGTTGAAACAGGTGCATTTTTGTAAAAGAAACATTTTAGTGATGTAAGGAGTGTAATAACAGCTTAGAGCAATACAAAGTGATCGGGTTATTTTACAGTATAAATACAGAAATTCTGATTTTTAAACTAAACCTTTAATTATAGACATATGGGAGCTGCCATTGTTTAATTCCTTCTAGAAATTATAGTTGTCTACCTTTGAACAAAGACAATCGTTCTCACCTAAAGTGACACTAAACTCAGGAGTTAAATCTTAAAAATACATAAAAGTACCCTAACTATTAACGGAATCTATCTTATTTCTGTATCACTCAGCTGTAGATCCTCAAATCATCTCTGAATTGATGCTGACACTCTCCTTCCTTCTGGAGGGTGGCTACTTTTGTTCCCCATGGTCCCTGTGTATGTTGTAAAGTAGCCACCTTTCCAAGCTCGCTCGCGTGATGGACTACAATCTCACGTTCAGTTTAAATTCAGTTGTATCGAGATTGTAGTCCATCACGTGAGCGAGCTTGGAGAGGTGGCTACTTTACAACACACACAGGGACCATGGGGAACAAAAGTAGCCACCCTCCATAAGGAGGGACAGTGTCAGCATCAATTCAGAGATGATTTGAGGATCTACAGCCAAGTGATGTACAAATAAGATACATTTTTGTTAATAAATAAGGTGCTTGAATGCATTCTAAATATTTAACTCCTGGGTTTAGTGTCACTTAAAAGAGACCCTGCCACCACCTTGAATGCTCTGAGATAAATATAGTATTACATTTACCAAGTAAAATAATTACTGGCACCTTGCCTGTTATAGCAAGATGATCCCTCTTTGCAGAGATATGTGCTTTTAAAAGCACTGGAAAAATTGACACTTCGGAGACAGTCGAATTCCTATCACTTACCATCCTTCACAGTGCTCCCTTATTCTCCCATTAGGTCAGCTGGATCCCAGCAGGGCCTCTTAAGGGCTCCTCTTGACAGGTAGGGGTACAATGCAGGAGCTGGCACTGTGTTATTTGCTTACACAAATTGTCTGTTAAGTCATTTGAGGTCACAGAGACCATGCTGTTATGCTGAATGAGTAGAGGTTAAAGGATAAGAACACTTTAAAACAAGGTGCACTTATCTCTTTTGTCCCTTTACCCTAACCTAACCTAACCTAATCCACCCACCCCTCTACAGATGCATGCTTATCTCTATTGGATGGGTGAAAGCTCTGGTGCTTGTTTACATCCAGCATCACAAGTCTTGCTGTTCTGGATGCGCCTCCTAAGAGGCACAATATAGCTTTATACATTTCTGTGGAGCTGTGTCCTGAGGGTGACAAAGGAAGAACACAAGAGACAATCCCACAGAAGTCTATACTGTAATGTGCAGATGCGGCCAGGATGTAAACAAAAACTGGAGACTGCAGCTATCCTGCCCAGATCACACCCACTTTCTGGATGGTACTGCCCCTAATTATGTAAGCCTACCCACGCTCAGTAACTCAAATAAGGGTGATGTTGTGAACAGGGACACAGCCCAGGACTCACCATCATCAGGAGAAAGGACAGAGAGGTGGGACTGGCCTGACAAATGAGGGATAGTTAGCATCACTGTCTACTAGGTGCTGCTCACATGGAAAATAAGATGGCAACACTTTGAGGCATTTTTAAGCACTGTAAAGGAGAACACTTGGGAGGTAGTTAAACTTTCCAACAAACGTAAAACATGGGATGAGCGTTGGGTTCAGGTTGAAAATGTGTTCAACCCTAACCTCAGCCATTCACAGTTTGAGAAAATGGCAAACTAATGCAATCATTCGCCACTATAGCAACCATTGCCAGTCATGCACCATCTGGCCTCTGAACTGTGGTCTCATAGCTTTAAAGGGCTAATCATGGGGTTTTTCTTGTGTGCCAGCCCCCTCCCTGTAAAATTGGGGGTTTCAAGTAGAATTTGTTCAGTGCGTGTTGGAATACACATGAAATAGATGTTAATGCTGGTGCATTGCTTATTGCTGAAAAAATGTATCTCTATTTTTACATGCAGTCAGACACATAAACAGCAGATTAGGGAGAGATTTGAAAGTCTTAACAGGGGCAGTTGGATACTGGTTCTTATTCCTGAAAATAGTCTCTCTATTTTAACATGCAGACACACTCACAGTGTGTTTTACAAGGGTCTAGCAGATCAGAGAGTGAGTTTCATAGAAGGTTATTCACAAAGCTAGCCAAAGGATTAGCCATAGCTCCGGCTAGGTTCGGCCGCCAGATCCCTTTGGTTCAGTAGAACCGAAAGGCTGCTGTATTCACTATAGCCCGTACAGCTCCTGAAGCTGGCCGAGTGGCTCAGCCAAGCTGAGGGCATATGCTTCGACTCGAAAAAGCCGAAGTGAAACCCAAAGCCGAAAGCCTCGTAACTGGCTGCTGGGCGGTGCAAGACGTGAACTCGCGACTGGCTCCGCCCAGTTGCCGTGACAGATCAGTGTCCCCAGGTAACCTGGGGACACTGAACTGTCATTAAACAATGACAACTCGGCGGAGCCGGCCGTGACATCATGGCCGGCTCCACTAAGTTGTTATTCATTGGCCGGGACCTGCTAGAAGACTCTGGCAGGTCCCAGCTAATAGGAAACTGTTGGGCGGAGCTAGCTGTCACTGCTAGCTCCTCCCAATTGTTTCTATCTTTTTCATTTTTTTTTCTTATTTCAATCTTTAATTTGAATCTTTTTTTTGGAATCTTTTTGGAATAATTGTATCTCAGTCACTAATTCTCCCCTCAAGTGCAGAGGAAGCCACCTTGGACTTTTCAAGAAGACAGGGTTGCAAAAAGGGCAGGACCTGAAATCTATGTTTCTGAACTAGTTTATAACTCAAGGAGTGAGGGGAGGAGAGGGTGTGCTTTGGCCTTTTTACCTTGGGTGCTCAAGGACCTTGCCCCTACACTGAGTGTGGGCCTTTTGTCCTTTGTCCACTGAGGTGCTGCTTCCACCAGCTTTTTGGCGCATAGTCATGTGTTTCCTAATGTATGTGGTAGCCAAATGGCTAATAAACTGCAGGCAAAGACTGCAGGCCACTATGGTCCAGTTGGCAGCAGAGACCTTACAGCGTTCTTCAATTTGCTGCCCATTCAAGTGCTCAGGTACTGTTCTTGCGCTAGTCGATTTCTACCAAACACATACCTGAAGTCTGTATTTGCAATATTCAGGACATTACTGGGGATATAAGGAAGGCAGAGGGGTCAGGGAATGTGGGGTTTTGTTTGACTGTTTTGGTGCACTCTATTGTGTCATTTTATTAGACTTTTAAGAAACTGCAGTGTGGTACTGTGACAAAGAAGAATCACATCAACTATACTATTAAACTATTGTACCATTGCTTAAAGAGGACCTTCACCCCGATCCTAAAAATGACAACAAAGGCACCTTCAGAAATGTTTTGTAAAGGCAAACTAAAAACTGATATCGATAATTGCAGGCTTTTTATTCTTTGCAATCCTTATCTTTGTTGTCTCTCCATTCTTCTCTACAGTGGCAATTTTCACTAAGGGCAGATAATTCCATCTCCATTTACTTCCTGGAACTTCAGCACATGTGACTGAAACATGTGACAGTGCACATCATCTCGGGGGGAAAAAATGCCTTTCCATGAAATCTCACAAGATTTTGCCGTTTACAGAGAGATATTTCAGCAATCCACTGGTGATGAAGCTTTCCCAGGTCAGATTAGCCAATCAGCAATCCCTTCTGTGTTGCCAACTGGCAGTAAACTGTATATGAAGTGAGTGGTTAATAGGGGAATCAGAGAATCATTATGAAGAGAGAGGCCTACTGACACATACAATGATTTGAAATGTACAGCATGCTGGGTGTATGGAGTGCCTGTATCCTGGGCCCTATATTTAAATAGGAAGGGACTTTCAGGTTATAATGTATCCTATCCAAGATGCATATGTGAGGCCAGGGCTTCATCACTAGTTCTTCACTCAACCAGGAAGTGTAAAAACAGTCTAGCTGCATGCTGATGTGATTTTTAGTGAAAGGGGATAAAATAAAAAAAGCAGCACTCATTGCAACAAGTACCTTTTTTCCATTGCTATCCCTCACAGACGCAACACTCTGTGATCCAATGCCCATTCTCAACAAGGTAGAAGGATGCCCAGCTTTCATTATGTACTAAAGAGGTATTGCAGTAATTTAAGGAATGAATTGCCTCAGCCAGCAGTAATGTATTGCATGTAGCCACACTACAATCATGGAGGTACACCTGGAGATAACAGTGCTTAGATCAGCTGTGCCTTCAGACCTGCCCTTCCACCCTGTCTCCATCATAGTGACATTTTATATGCTTTTAGTTAGCTTTAATCATCTCTCCCCTCTCTACCTGACCATTACTTTAGAACACCTGCCTCATGAGGAAGCTTGTATGAAACGCATTGAGAATGAACCAGCATGACACTATCTACCTTTAAATACATAAACATCAATCTGCTTGGATCATGTCTGTGACATGAAGATTGTATATGCATAATATGTGAACTCTGTTTATAATATTGCCAACAATTTGATGGTTTCTGGGAGGTTGTTTGGTCTATAAATAAATACCCATCTTTTTGTGCAACATTACGTTTTATGACAAATAAAGTTTGTATGCATTTTTGTTACAATATTATGGGACTGTTGTTTGGTACCTTAAAAGCCCCATTTAATTTTAAAATGTTAGAATCATTGGTACTACAAAAATGGACCATTACCATCAGATAGAGAATACTGCTAAGAAAGACTGCACCACACAAATAGTGGGGGGTCTTTCATGTCCGAGCCAACTTGGTTTCGCCAGCATGGTGGCTGTACCATAGGAACAGCGTAACATAAACAGGCCAAAAATGGGAAAGTGAAGTGCTGCAACAGCATGGCTAATTAAGGGGCATGACTAAAGCTAGCCATACACATTACAATTATCTGCAGATTTTCTGTGGTCAGATGGAAAAGGTGCAACAGATTCCTCCATCTACACTTAACTGTGTGGATGGAGTAACCTCCACCTGGGCCAATCTGTTGCACTTTTTCCATCTGACCACAGAAAATCTGCAGATAATTGTAAGGTGTATGGCCAGCTTTATAATGTCACATTAACTTTATCTGGAGTGTATTATTTTGGACTAGATTAAAAATATATGAATTAGTGATGTTCATATGCAGTGATATAGATTTACAGGGCTCCTGATATCTATTTTATATATATTTATGTTGCTGTGATGTTAATATAATAGTATGCATGTTTGTTTATGGCTGCCAGTGACTGAATAGATTTAAATTTTGCATTGTCAGTAATCATTAGTACTAATTTATTTGTAGATAGAGATTAAAAGGGCTCCTGATGCCTCATTTAAGGACATGTTAATTTGAGTTTTATCTTATTTATGAAAAATGTATTAAAATGTATATACATGATCATCAGCCACTGGTATGGGTAATGGAAATGTGTGTGCACAGGGAGATGGGCCACCTGCTCAAATAATGCTGAGGAGGAGTTTCAGAAAAGTACCTGAGCAAGCAGGTTAGGGCTGGTGAGTTGTAGATGAGGGATGACTGCATAATACAAACACATGCTTTTGGTTTGCTTGTAAATAGCATGCTGGCTCACAGTAAAAAAAAAACAGTAAAGTATGACTTTTCTTAAAACCAAAAGGAAGAAGCTGCAGGATACATTTTTGCTAAACTACAATCTCCACAGGGAATAGCTGGAGAATGTACCATTCAATACAATTGTACAGATTTTTATTTTTGTGCAGTTTGGTTTATTTCCAAAATGCAGGCAAACCAGGACAATTGAACTAGGTCCTAAGGTCTGATTTACTAAAGTGTTAATTAAAGTTAGGTGAACTTCTATTCATGCCAGACAACCAATGATGTGAAAGATGAGCTGCATTTATTTTAAATCACCTGCAAGGATGAGTGATTTCAGTGAAATTTTTATAAAACAGAAACGTGTAATTCAATGATTTGCTTAGGCAAAATGCTTTGAACAAAAATGCATTTACTTTTTTCTGTTACATTCTTTTAATAATTAGGCTTTAATTGGTACAAGAAGAGGTACAGGATAGTTAAATTGAGAATCCTTAAGTCTTACGAGCCAGTTGAAAGTCCACTGCAAGTTTAAAAAAAACACCTTAAAGGAGAACTATGAGATGAGTGATTTCCACTCACCTCATAGTTCTAGCCGACCTGTGACAATGAGACTGTCACAGGTCGGCTCAGTAGATCGGGAGGTGAGTGAACACATACCGGGTTCGCTCACCTCTCGATCCTGTCACGGCAGAGGGGAGGGGCTGGATTCCCCTCTCCCCACTCCGATCTGCCAGCGCTGACTGGCGGAACAGATGCGCGAGGGGGCGGGTACAGCTGGCTCTGCCTCTAGATAGGCAGAGCCAGCTGTCACTCACGCAGCTGGGCGGATCTCGACGTCCATGTCGGGATCCGCTCCGGCATCTCAGTATACCGCAAGCTGTAGCTCAAGGTATACTGAGCTTAGGGTAACGGGAGGACGCTAGCTTGTGTCCTCCCGTTACCCTAACGAGAACTATGGGGAAAAACACTGACCCCATAGTTCTCCTTTAAAGAATATCTAAACCAAAGAGCAAACTTTTCATATACTAGCCCAAAATGTGGTGTCTGCAGGGCCAGGAAGTGTGCTGTTCACAGGACAACCAAGACAAAATAAAGGAAAAAATATGAAAACAACTAAATTAGCCACCTTCTATACGGACGGGTAAGCTGTAATATATTACATTTTTGTTTTTGGGTCTAGACACATTTTAATTTTGCTTTCCCCATAGACTCCTATGAATTTTGGCAAGATCTGCTGATTATGCTGACATTTCAGGACAGGTAATAAGTTCAACACTATGCATCCCTATTCACCCTTACACACTATAAACAAGTTACGAAATCCCCAGAGCTGCCCCTACCCTCACTTCTTAAATTTGCATAGAGAAAAAAGTTTGAGGGGGAAAAGTTAAAACCTCTGCCAGTTTGTATGTCTGTCTGTGGCTTAATTGGATTCCCCCTTGCTGCATAGAACTCAGATTAAGTTAAGAAAGAGAGTGGTCTTTTTTCTAAGCATATTTGCAATATTTCCTGGATAGAATTAATATTTCACTGTTTTGATGTCACTTGTTCCTTGGAATTGACCTTTAAATATTCATTAAAGTGTGATTAAAAGAAACCTGTGCAGTGAAACATGATTCAAAGAATATAGCAATTGTACAATATAACAGTTATTAATTATAGACCTAAAAAGATGTCAACATATAGTCAGTGAAACAATTTATACACCCATGATTACAAAAGCTTCCACAACATTATTAACCTTCACAGTTTCCTCAAGATTATACAATCCAAAACATGATATAGGCTTTGTGCACATCAAAATGGATGTTATAAACGCGCCACAACAGTGTAAATATCTTGGAAAGCAAAGCTCTGTCACCCACCTACTGCAGAGATTTCTGTGTACAGAATGATGAGAACACACTTCTGTATAGAAAGAAAAATAGGTATTCTGCAAATAATAACAATAATAATACAAACATGTTATCTTTGTAACATTTATATATGTAAATAATATGTTCACTTGTATGCCCAATAATATGAGAAGGAGATAAAAAAAAGGATTTTATCTAGGACATGATTGGTTGATTGAAGTACACACATATGGAGGCTGGAGGAAGACTTAGGTCAGTGTGATTGCCCCTTTGCTTTATTTAAATAGTCTGCTCCAATCCCTTCCTCTTCACTAACGATAGCCAATAGTAACCTTTGTTATATGTTCATAGAACACGGTTGGGTAGTTTTATAAGAGAAATAGGGCATATTACATATAAATAAATCATATTTATTTTTCCAGCCAACAAGTGGCATTTTAGTCTTCTTTTTCATATTTTTACCTGTTCTTAGCTGTTCTCTTAAAAAACCTGTTTATGGTTCTAAAAATTGATGAGCTCATCTGAACAAGCAAGCTACATGGATCAATGTAATTTACCTATTATAGCCATGTAGCCATATACTGTAAATGAGGTAACTGCACCCCACCCTTTAGCTTATGTCAAGCTGTGGGCAGGAAATTCCCCACCCACATGGCATGGATAAACATTCCTTTCATGTTCGGGAGCACAGAGTTTTGTGTTTGGAGGAGTGCAGGTTCAGCATGGGTTCAGTACAAACCTTTACTCATCCCTAGTTCTGAATAGATTCAGGTCAAATTTACAAACACAACCAAATGAGTCAGATTAGTGCCTCCTCTAACCCTTGTCGATTTTCTTCAGACAACTGTGTCTTCTCTGTTGTTCTCTCTTTCTCCCTCCAGTCAATGTTTACTTTAAAAACCTATCATGAAGGAATTTTTTATGCTGTCAATTTTTTTTTATTCTTTTTCTGAAAATTATAGTTATCTGGCTGTCATGCTAATTCTCTTGCTTTAACACTGACTTAGGAAAGTATGCAGATAAACACTACTACTGTTACTTCTACTGTTAACTCAATTATCGTCAATAAGTGGTTGTCCATTCAAGGCAAGGTAATAGGTTCACTTTACTGTATTCACATGTGAATGACTGAACATGTGGTTTGTGCCACTGTTTAATACAGTATAGTGAACCTGTTACTTTTCCCTGTATGGACATAGCACAGGTTCATTTTAAATCTCTTAGGGGTCTATTCACTAAGCTGCGGTAGGCAGCCGAGTGAATGACTGACCTGAAGTGAAGTGAGCTGAACCCTTCACTTCAGGCTGGTACGGCTGATTTCAGCCGTATATCAGCTGAAATCAGCCGTACATCGGCTTGCTTCGCAAGGCTTCGGGTCGGCCGAACATGCTCAGCAGGTTCGGCCGACCTGAAGTGCAGAAGGAGTTCGACTCAGCCGATCCAGCATCTGGATCAGCTGAGCCGAACCTCCAGCAGGCTACTCACTGCTGTTCGGCCTATTCTTATAGATGCCGAACAGCAGTGAGTGAATAGCCGAATGCCGAATGCCGCTCAGCTGTTCTGCTCGGTCCCTCAGAGGGACCGAGCAGAACAGAAAAATAGTTTAAAAAGTTTTTAAAAAATAGATAGAAAGCGATTGTGCGGAGCTAGCAATGACAGCTAGCTCCACCCAATAGTTTTCTATTGTCTGGCGGCTCTGCAACCGTCAAAAAAAAGAAATAAAAAACTCTCCCGGCGTTCTGGGAGCCTCCTGCTCGCGGCCGCCCAGGAGAGAAACACTGATTTATCTTTTTTTTTCTTTATTCTGACACGTGTAAGAATAGAAAGAAAATAAATATTTTCTTCTACTGAACCGAAGGGGTCCTGGGGCCAAAGCTAGCCGAAGGATCGGCCGAAGCTACGGCTAGATCCTTCGGCAGCTTTGTGAATAGACCCCTTAGTAGCAAAGAAATGTAATTGCACATTTAGCCCTTGCCTTATTTTCATTACTGAATATACCAAGTGCCTTTTGTACAGAATTTCCACAATAAAAGAATATGTGTAATGTTATAGATCGTCCTTTTACTCAGAAAATGTGTGCATATTAAAAATATTAGGACATTTTAACTCTTAAATACGAACAAAACTTTTATTTATTTCTTTTTTTAGTGTGGGATGAATAAGGGAAGGCTTAGAATCACTGTCAGGCTTTTTATCCTATGTGTGGCTCCAAGATTTCTCTTTGTTTAAATGCTGACAACGCTTTTACCAAACAAGAAGTGGGAGAAGTTTTAAAACAGGGAAACAGACGGAGATTAAATGTTTCTAGGGGTTCTAGCCTTCCCTTACCATACTAGTCAAAAGCATTAATATTTCTGTCAGTGTAGCTGGTGGATGTTTTTCCTCACTTCCTGCCTAGTGAAACCGTTTTCACCAGAAGAGTAAGTGACAACATTTCTCCATTGTCACCAGAAGAGTAAGTGAAAACATAAGTAATTAAATTTCTGTAAAAAAAAGGTGCTAACTAGGGATGCACAAATTCCAGTTCAGATACCAGTGCCGATACTTGGCATTTTCACAAGAACTACCAGGGTTGCAGCGGTTGCAGCTGGGACCTAGTTCTGGCGCCCTACCACTGTCCTGAATTCATTAGTCTGTATTGTTTTAGAAAAACTATCACATGACAATGAAGAAAAAAGTATCAGTAATTGGTATCTGTGAGGACAAGTATTGGTTTATATATATATATATATATATACACACACACAAGGTATATATAAAACAAATCATACATTAAAACAGGGATGCACAAATCACAGGAGCCCCGTAGCCATTGCTCCTTAAAAATGACAAATGCCTCCTAACTTTTTAGTTTTTCTCTATTCTTGTGACTGGAATAGTATCTGTACTTGTACCAAGTAGGGCACTTGGTATCTGTGCATCCCTAGTTCTAACCCCTATTATTTTGTCCAAAACGAATAAATAAAAATATAGCTGGGCAAGCACTTTACTAAATTGTTGACTATATCTTGACACTGATACTGACACTGGTCCTTTCTGTAGGTTACACATGGAAATTTCTCGTATCTGCTGATTTTATTTCACCAGCTTTTACTATAGTTTTGCATTCCAGAATACTTATTTTTCAGGTGGCTAGCATGAGTGAGCTGGCAAAATATGTATGCATCTAAAAAAAGTTAACCAAATGAATTATATTCAGCCTCAGAACCGATGTGTTATTAACAAGATTTATGTAATCCTTTTAAGGAAATTAATTTATGGTCCAATAATAGGAAAAAGGTAATTGAATGCTTAAGAATTCTAACTTTATTAAAGTCCTATTTCATTTTGAAATGATTAGTGTTTAATACAGTCAGTGCGCATTATTTTAAAGGCTGTGCATCTTAATCACAAGGTAATGTATTTGTGACATTTGAAAACGTAATGAGCTTTGTTACATACATTTAGAAAATTGTGAATGTTACAGCTTACCGGTGAGAGGTTGTACATTATAATCTTTTTTTTTTACATTTTAACAATAATACATGTACAGGGATTAAACATACACATTAATGGTAGAATACTTTGGCAACAGGTCAACCCACACCACAGAAGAACTTTAACAGGGTTATTCACAAAAGCGTGAAGAGTTAGGAGAAGGCAGGAGAAGTGAACAATCTAGGACAACATAGCTGAACAGGAAAGTGAGCTGAATTGAAGAATTTTTCCAATTCAGCTATTTTGCCCTAGATTATTCACTTCTCCTGCCTTCTCCAAACGCTTCACCCTTTTGTGAATAACCATGTAAGTTATGCTGAAACAAAACCTTTCCTAAGAGAAAAATGCTTCCATTGTTGACATTCTCTGAAAATGCAAGTTACCTGGCTGTAATGTTAAAGTGCATGTCAAGCAAAAAAAAATATCTTAAGCTTTAGATGGATGGGGGGAGTATTTTTTTTTGGGGGTTGGGGCCACAGGAAGCTTTTGGAACTGGCTATTTACATTAACCCTGCTATATACACCATATTTCCTATTGGTGTTCCAAGGATTTAACAGCTTAACAGTTTAAAAAAGTAGGGGCTGTGGGGTTGGAGATTGGCATGACTCACACTGTTGTGAGATTAATCTACATAATACTAATCCTTGGGGACAGAGAATGGAACTGGTTAAGTTCAGACATAACCATAAGGGGAACACATAAATGTCATAATATCTTGCTCTTATCATTGAGTCTGTTAAGCAGATCCCAATGTTTCTTTATGTACCTGGGTTTCAGTTTTCCTCTATTGTAAATCATGTTCATCTTCATAGATTTTTACAAAAAAGCAGATAATATGGTGGGCATGTCCTTCATTTGATGATCTCCTGGGGTCCCTCGGCCCTGAGTACATGAATGGGCTGCGCACAGGCTGTGCTACTGGTTTTAAATTGATATTTGGACTGTTTGATATTTATTACATCCACCTCCTTGCATACTCTTGAGTGAGTCAAACTTGCTTAATGAAACACATTGAGAGATTGTAACATTGCTTTCCCATCGTGGCTCCATATATGTGGCTATATTATGAATGTTTTTGGAAAACTTTTGGAAATTAGATTATATAGTTACTATGAGAACTATGGGAGTATAAATTAGATGGTGTAAATGAGGAGGCATTGCATGGTCTAGCGCAATTGTCGTTTTCGCAAGTAGGCGCACCGACACGTGTTTGCGTGTGCATGTGCATGCACGTGGGGGGCAGGGGACTTTTCATTTTTTTTTGCATTTTTTTTTTCTTATATGTTACTTTGATTTTTTTAAACCTATTTCACCTAGGGACCCCAAAGAAGCTGAGGAAGCAGCTAGGGACCCCAAAGAAGCTTCCCCCGCTTCTTCTCCTGGCTCTAAGAGCCAGAGAATGTAAATAGCGACGCCGGAAGTGATGTGATATGATTGGAGGAGAGATCAGCGGCTGGAAGCTGCTGAATTGTCTCCGATCATTGCGGGCAGACCTGCCAAGCCTGTCCCGGGCGCCGCACGGGGATAGCGGAGCCGGGGGAAACCAACGGCGGCACCGCACGGTACAAACGGTCTGGCGGCTGTATAAACGCTGGATCACATGTACATTAACAGCCATTACTAGCTGTTAAAAATGACACCAAGAACTTGGCTGCTGCAGCAGCCGTGTTCTTGTTTTAACCACTTCTGCGGGCCGCTGTCTATAGACGTATTGCGGAGCGCAAGTGGTTAAATAGCTTACTTTTCTGCACACTTTAACAGACCTTTTACAGGAATTCACAATAAATGGTAGCCAGATGTTTGTGGTTAGTAGAATGAAGACCCATGTGATAATTCTTCTCAATTAACTTCTACATAAAAAATACAGTCAAAATTAATAATATAGCATATGTGCAGTAAAATCACCTAATTCCTCAAGTATAACATTTAAACACGTGCACCAGGAAGAAACACCTGCAGTAAATGTTTGGTGAATGTCACATCTACTGCTTTACAAATATGCCCATTTGTTGAAAAAAAATATAATTTTGATGGCAAAATTAGCAAGTAGCACTAATGTAAACACATTTTATAAATTGGCCTCGGTGGATCTCAGGAACAAAAGCACTTACAATTTTGCTGTGCAGGTTTTGGGTTATAGCTGTATGTACCACAGTTAACCACAGTTAATACAATATTGGTTTTTGGCAAATGAAGACAGAGAGGTATACATTATCAAGAACTCTTTTTTTTTGTTAATGCAACCTCAAAGTCATCTACTTCCTAAATGTTTTCAAAGTCACTCAGTCACTAGTGGTGATGATTTATTGCTGGTTTCTGAGAGATAATATGACCAGTTAGATATTTCTGTCTTTGAGCTATAGTGATAAAACAAGAATCTTTACTTTTCTGCATGAGTTACCTACTCGCTAAGGAAATATGTAAACACTTGGATGGGGCTCATAGTATGCAACACAGACAGCCGTATCCTCTAGCACAAGGCATCGCTATGGTTTAGTTATCTAGATATTAGAGGGAGAATTGAATACTTCTATATACACAGTTTAAAAAAATAAAATAAAGTAAACCTATAATAAACTTGGCTCCTTGAAAGACTGCATATCAATATAGTCAGTGGATTCAAGATACAGGTGTCAAGGTGCCAAGAAACTAGACAGAACCTTAAAGTGCAGTTTAAAAAAGTTGAGGAGTTTATTGAAAACAACAATAAACATAAATGGCAAAAAACAATAGGGAAAGTCCAGGACGTCATCCGTACCAATCCAGAGGTCAGATGCTAAAGCTGGTAGTCAGCCGAACCAGATCAGGGAACACAGAAAGCAGGATGAATGGAAACAATAGCCGGAGGCAGGAACCAAGAGATCAGTCAGCCAGAGCCAGTCATAATTGGAGAACAGGAACCCTTGGTAGATCAGAAAAAAGGCGAGGGTGGAGACTCACAGAAGTTTTACCAGTAGTTGCAGATTGAGGATGTCTATGGGTTTGGCCAAAGAGGAACGAACAGTATCAGACACACTGCACACAAGACAGACTGCAGCCAACTGGTAAAGGAAGAGTAAGAAACCCTGGCAACAGGAAGCTCAAGTTTTCAACAAATCTCCACCACTGTTTTGGCCTTGTCCCTTCCAATGCTCAAAGCTCCCCTATTGATCCTTAAATTTGATAGGTAGCCTCAATGACTAATTAGGAAGTGATCATCCCATTTGAAAATTCCCCTTACCTAGTCTGAGCAGGTGAAAATTTGCAGCTAAGCCCCACGTGATAGCAAAGATACAGTGACAGGTCCTCTTAATGAAGACATCAGGGGTATAGTATGTCTAATAATAGACCCCTGATGTCACCTAGGGACTCCAAAGAAGCTAATGAAGTACAGATCATGCTTCACCAGCTTCTTCCCTGGAGAAATTATAATAAACAATATAATGTATGCACCGCGCTTACAAAAGTGTAAAATGAACAAATAAATTAATAGCAAGCACAAAAAAAACTGTTTCTACATCCAAACATGTACCTAATGTACCTAATGAAACAAACTTTATAAGTGCACACTAAACATTTGCAAAAAACATCCAATATACACTGCAATTGTGCTATTAACACAACAAATATGTTGGAAAACCGAGTGACGATAAATAATCACACTCGCATCCAAATCAGTGTATATATATATATTTTTTTTTTTCAATATATATATATATATATA